>NC_048593.1:13819900-13902400 GCF_013265735.2 Oncorhynchus mykiss | reverse complement strand
GGAAGGTAAGCCCGCGCAGGCTGGAACCTGCGAAGGGTGAGTCCTATGAGGGTAAATACCAGCGGGGTTGGTTCCCTGCATAGCTATAACGGGGTGAGAGCCTAGTTGTATTGGCCATAAAAGTGTGAATGGAAGGTTAGTTGTGTGCCCTGTTACGGTGGTGAAACATGGCAGATTGTGTGGAAATAGGAAGACAAGTGTGAATCATTTTGGTGATGTGTTATCAATAATACGGATATTGGAGGAGATACGGCACAAAGACATTAAGAAACCCATATTCTCCAGTAATAGATTCGCAGACGTTTATGGCATCAGTTTTAATACAAGGTATTAAGTGCCGTGTCCAATTCATTATTATCCGGGGGAGTGTGTCGTGCTCTCTTAGAGAATAGTTAATAGAAGGTGTGTATAATCAACGGGAGTTAAGGAATCTAAGATACCAACAACTAATCGTTTTGAGGTTAGCAAGAATGGAACTTTCACCTAGCGGTATATAGTTTCTGTTCGATCGATAAGAGGTTCATAGAGATTACAGTTTCTATGTGATGGAAGACGTATTAGATCACGTTTTACCTAACTTTTATTCGAGTACCGATGTGATTTACAAATAGTCCCACGTGGTATCATTTAGCATTGAAACAATCGTTAAAAGGGTGTCAAGACCGCGACCGGGAGGTCCGTGGGGCGACGCAAAATTGGCCTAGTGTCGTCCGGGTTACAGAGGGCTTGGCCGGTAGGGATATCCTTGTCTCACCGCGCACCAGCGACTCCTGTGGCAGGCCGGGCGCAGTGCGCGCTAACCAAGGTTGCCAGGTGCACGGTGTTTCCTCCGACACATTGGTGCGGCTGGCTTCCGGGTTGGATGTGCGCTGTGTTAAGAAGCGGCTTGGTTGGGTTGTGTATCGGAGGACGCATGACTTTCAACCTTCGTCTCTCCCGAGCCCATACGGGAGTTGTAGCGATGAGACAAGATAGTAGCTACTAAAACAATTGGATACCACGAAATTGGGGAGAAAAAGGAGTAAAAAATATAGATTTTCTTTTTATAAAAAAAAAAACAGGTGTCAATTGTAGGTTCTGTGTTGGTACAATATGTGGATGATTTGTTATTAGCGTCAAAAGACGAAGAAACTCATATGCGAGACCGCACCACATTGGTAGACAATTTGGCGGAACGGGGTCACAAAGCATTGTATGACAAAGCACAACTAGCAAAGCAAAAGGTAACATATTTTGGGGTTTTCAATCTTTAAGGGCAAGATACACATTACCCGGGAACGGGTAGAAAACCATGTGTTCTTTGGCACGGACAAGCACGCTCAGGAAAAATTTCTGAGTTTTCAATTTTGTTAAATATTTTATTCCGTATATTCTCTGAAATTGCTGAGCCGCTTACAGAGTTGACGTAAGGGGGGAAGGGTTCACATGAGGAGATAGAGTGTGAGGAAGTGTTTGTCGAGTTGAAGAAACAATTGAGTCAAGCGCCAGTATTGGGATTTCTAAACCTAAAATTACATTTTAAAAATGAGTTACATTTCCACAGAATAATGTCAGTTAACCAGTAAATTAGAAGTGGTTAAATGTGAAGCTCATACAAGTCGTACAGATAAAATTGCCATAGGTAATTGTAAAGCAGACGAAATGGCTAAGGTGGCTGCCTTGGTGAGAGAAAGTGTTATGGAACCACATATGTATATATTTCGGATTCCTTACGATGAGACATTGGCTAAATTGGCCACAGGAAAATGTATTTAGAGTATTCTGGAATGGGATTCTAGAATGGACGAAAGGGTGGAGGGGTCACGAGGAATTAGCGGGGAATTAGCATTGGAGTACCAAACCTAAAATGTACTTAACATTTTTTTATATGGTATGATGGTTATGAAGAATCATGAGGAAAAGGAAACCAGTGAATCGTTAGACTCGGTGGAGAGATACTATCGCCGTGTTGTGTGATTTCTTGGAAGGAGTCTTTTCAATTCAGTTAAAATGGGTATGAAGGAGAATGACATGTTTTGAGGAGGTATTTAAATGGTTTCTGGAAGACAGGGAAAGAAAGGGTGACGAAACATTTTAATGGTGACAAAATGGCCCTAAATATTAGAAAGTCCTAATGAAGAATGATCAACTTCATTAGGAATTAAATGGAAGGAGGGTTTCATTATAAAATTAGATGAGAAACACCATTCTCTATCCAAATTGTACCATTACTTTAGGAGGTTATTATTATTTCTGTAGGGAGTTATAAGGAGTTGTAATTCTAAATGGTTTATTTTTTATTTAACATGTTTTTTTTTTATCACGTGTTTGAAAGGGGTAAATGACCAGTTCCCTGAGGTAATGGTCTTTGGGGTACTTATACAGTGGTACTGTGTTCAGGCTGCATATAGAGGTCGCCAGTAGAATAAGGGAGTATTGACACATTTAGATATTATTATTTTTTTAGCAGTAACATTATGTCATGCTTTTTGACATTTGTCTTAGAGATGGTATAAAGGAAAATGTTAATGTCATAATTCGTCATATAATCAATGTTTGTCTAATTTACTGAAACAAAAATGTGATGAACTTAATTGTTGTGATCTGTGTTTTTTTGTTTGTTGAGGTTATCATGGAAGGTGACATCAGATCGTGTTTCAATGCATGGTAGAAATAATTTGACCATAGACGGTGTGTGTTAACCTCAAAACCCTCCCTAACTGGCTGAAGAAAGAGTGACGAAGGCGTGCAATGAGAGACAATGACTTTACCACTCCTATCTGAGTCCGAGCCATAAAACAGGGCTGAGAATGCTGAGAGCGCGGGTGGAGTGAGCGTGGAGAGAGAACAAGCTCAGGTGAGAGACTCGTGTACGTGGGAGAAACAGAAGTATCTACCTGGATATTAAAATCGGGACATTATCAAGGGCCATGAAATTTGACAGGCAAAAGTTACATGTGCCGTTGGGAAAATTAACTGTAAACGATATCTGAAGAAGACACACTAGATTGATAAGTGCCGGGTGAAGGACAGGGGGGTATACGCCCAGAGCCAGTAAGTAAGCATTTAAGCATTAGAGCCTGTAAGTAAGCATTTCCCTGTAAGGTCTACTACACCTGGTGTATTCGGCGCACAAATAAACTTTGATTTGATTTGAGATACTGATCTTTCTTTTCCAGGCCACTCATGACAGGAAAAAAGGGACCGAGGGGGGCTGCAATGAGAATACCGGCAATAAAAGGTTTATGTATGTACTAACAGGGATGATCGGTGCTAAGTTGGCAAACTGGAATTTGACCCCTAGACTCAAAGTAAGAACGGAGGTCAGTCCTTCTAAATTCGGTTTGGGTAAGTTATAAAATGTTTTCGTTGTGTTTGGGATACTGAGAGAGAGAATGGCTAAAGCACGATGAGAGGCTGGGGCGCTGCTAACAGTTATGTGGCCCGAGAGAGTTTCAGAAACTCATCTCTAAGTGTCGTCCCGAGGGGAGGTTGTTTGTGTGGGGGAAAATGGATGACAGCTTGGGACAACCATGAAAGATTTTTGTTTTGTTTTACCCTGTATTGAGTTTTTATGTTACATCGCATCAATGAGTGGTGGCAAAGTTATTAAACATGTACTTAGTTTCTCTTTTCTTTTCAAGACAATATGTTTTTAGGTTTCGTGGAACATGAGGGTGTTCATTGTTCCAGAGGAGGGAATGATGTATGTTGACTAACTTGATTAACTGATTTGAGAATGTGTTAGTAGGTTTGTAAATGTAGAAAGTGCATTAGGAGTATAGTGTGTAATGGGTTAGATGTAATGATAGAGGAGTATCATTCCCAGAGACTGTATATTGTTGCAGGAGATAGTTCATAGAAGGAGAGCAGCTAACTGTACACAATATGGGGATTTCATTGAACGTTACACATGCCCAGATAAGGGTGAAAGTAGCAGAGATAGTGTTGTCATTTCAGACACTATTGTCAACTTTCAGTAATGAGTTTGTCACAGAAGGCATCACACTTCAAAGAATAGCAACCGATCCCTGTATACAGGAGGCCACATCGCCAGAGGGGAAGTTTGCAGAGTGTGATTAAGAAACATGTGACTCTGAGTTTTGTACGGTTGGATACTCTTCCAACGCCACTAATCTCTCCCCCATTTCTGACAGCTAGTAAACATTTGACATATCTCCGAGTAGATTGGGACCGAACCACGGTAAATGGTAAGTGTCAGACTGTAACGAGGGTGTTTACAAACGGGTGGGGGGTAGATCGGCCTTGGGATGAGAGATTGGCCTTGGGATGAGAGATTGGCCTTGGGATGAGAGATGTGTACCTAACTTGAGCACAGGGATGTATTATCCACAGGTACCAACTGTAGCAGAACACAGTGGAGATGTTGGTGGCTAGAGTCCAAGGGATAAACTTACCATTAAAACATGAAGACGATAGGAGAACAGGAGACAAATTCTGAGCAATAGCTAGTCTCACAGCAGTCCCATTTTGGGACAGTAACAGAAGGAGCAGTAGTAGAAGCGTAGAATGCTATATTGATAGCATGGAATTGGATTACTGCGCAAATGAGGGGTATTGTGAGACTATAGTCATGGGCCTTGTTGGAAGTAGCAATGGTTATTTTCGTAGCATTGTTGGTATATCAGTTTATGATGACTCATGTCACATGGATTGGTTACTGGTAACTGAGGGACCAATGGAAGGGGATGCGGTTATTCAAATATCACAAATCATGTTGTCAGGAAATAACTAATGTGTTGCAGTGTGCGTATCCTCAGGTGGAACCAAGATATAACCAAGGGCACGGGCTGAATTCTGGAGATTGAGTGTACATCAAGAGACACCAGGCGGGGGTGTTGGAACAGCATTGGTTTGAGAGACACTACTACGTACAGCACCGGCAGTGGTTAAGATCATCTTGTCTCTCCTTGGGGGGGTGCATAGTTTTCACGTGAAGTGAGGTCCAACTGCATAATGGGTGAGTGAAGACACCATGACAGAGGAAGCGGAGCGAGAGAGAGACTAGAGTCCACTGTAAGACATACAGATGGGTTGGGTCTGGGAACTACTATAAACATTATAGTTGGTTTGGGGTTTAGCTGCTTTATGGGTTAATGCATCATATGATAGAGGATAGAGGGGTAATTGTACTGTGAACAATATGTTGAAGGCATTGATGTGAAAGCAGATACAGTGCTGAGTTCCCTCAAGAGGATGGAACGTGGAATAGGAATACACACTTGCATATCAGGTGTTCGTGCCTATCAGGTGCAATGGAGAAGATGGGGAACAAAGTGAAAATGACATGACTTGGGAACACCTCTCGGAACCTGGGGCCTAAAGAGGAAGACTAGGTGAAAGCATGAGGAAGCTTTTTAGAGCTTTCACTTTTGTGGAACCCAGCAGGAAATTATCTTGGAGGCATAGTCAGGTGAAGAGAGAGTGGGAATTGTCATGGTTTCAGATTTGGGGTTTTCAGGCATATATAAATATGCATAGCTTATCACATTGTTAATACTGTTATGTTTTATGTTTTTTTTTTGTTGCTTTCCAAGTCTTGTGCTATCACTCTCTTAGGAAAGTGGAGAAACCAAAGTCGCTCCATCTGACATTGTCACGACTTCTGCCGAAGTCGATGCCTCTCATTGTTCGGGCGGTGCTCAGTGGTCGACGTCGCCGGTCTGCTAGCCATCGCCGATCCATTTTTTATTTTCCAATAGTCTTGTCTTGTTTTCCCACACACCTGGTTCTCATTTCTCTCATTATGTGTTGTGTATTTAACCCTCAGTTTCCCCCATGTCTTTGTGTGGTATTGTTTATTCTGTTTCATGTTATGCGCACATGAGTCTGTTGCGCTGGGTTATGTTAACCCGTATTGTTATTTCGTGTTTTTGGTTCGCCGAAATAAAAGGCTCCGTTGGCTACACCATATTCTCTCCTGCACCTGACTCCTTTACAACCATTTACGCAGACAGACATATAACAAGACCGCAGATTCAGCTGGGATGGCATTTTGTTATGTGATGATAGATGGGGATAAAATTGTGTGATCATAGTAGAGGCCATAAGTCTCTTACATATGTAAACCTCGTGGTGACTGTTTGTTCAATGTTTGTTCATTTGTTTGTTTAATTCATGCTTTATAATCATTTGTTAGTTTTTTTTATTCATGTTTTATTATTATTGTTTATACATTTAAGTAATTTCCAAGTTTATGTAAAGTGAACATTAGGACGCTATTGTTCAAGAGGAAGGACTGTTGGAATCGGCTAAACTTTGAACATTGAGATATTAAATAAATGATAGAGCAGAAGCTTTGAATAGAAAGAGTCTGTAGCAACCCAGAAGGCTTTGGAATGTGTTTGATGGAGGAGAGGAGAGCGATGTGTTGATATAGGGAAGACAGATGGATATCTGTGGATTAGGTGAAGGAGGGGTTGAGGTCAGGAGGTGAGGGGTGAGGTCAGTTCCCCTTAAGGGAGTAATCAGGGTTAGTATCTGGTTACCTTCTTTCTCTTGGGCATAAACTAAGGATGGCGAGAGGGAGTGTCTTAAGTAGGATGTATATAACTGTGATGTCTGAAATGTTTTGCTGTCTGATTACAGCTGTACAGAACCTTTGGGAATAATCCAACTTGGTTAAAGCTTCTCTAGTGTTCGTGAGCCATTTACTCTGAAAAATAAGAACCTAACACACAAGTCATAGATTGTTCTCTCCGCTACCGCACGGCAAGCGGTACTGGAGCGCCAAGTCTAGGTCCAAGAGGCTTCTAAACAGCTTCTACCCCCCAAGCCATAAGACTCCTGAACATCTAATCAAATGGCTACCCACTCTATTTGCATTGCCCCCCCCCTCTTTTACACCACTGCTACTTTCTGTTGGTATCATCTATGTATAGTCGTTTTAATAACTCTACCTACATGTACATATTACCTCAACTAACCGGTGCCCCCGCACATTGACTCCGTACCTTTTTATAGTCTTGCAATTGTTATTTTACTGCTGCTCTTTAATTACTTGTTACTTTTATTTATTTTTCTTATCCGTATTTTTTTTGTTTGTTACTGCATTGTTGTTAGGGGCTCGTAAGTAAGTAAGCATTTCACATTACAAGGTCTACATACACCTGTTGTATTCGGCGCATGTGACTAATACAATTTGATTTGAAATTAAACCTTATTCCCTATTGTTACGGCTGTGTACGGGAGGCGAAGTCAGGTGCAGGAGCCGTGCACTTTTATTCCGGTCAAGAAATAGGCACAAAATGACATCAAAGTGCCCGAAAGAAATCACGGAACATGTACAAAAGTATAGCGCGTGAACATCTCACATAACAATAAACAATTACACACAAAGACATGGAGGGGAACAGAGGACTAAATACATGCAGTGTGATTAGATAATGAAAACCAGGTGTGTATGGAAACAAGACAAAACAAATAGAAATATGAAAAATGGAGCGGCGATGGCTAGAAAGCCGAACACTGCCCGAACAAGGAGAGGAGCCGACTTGGGTGGAAGTCGTGAAACCTATGTAGTGCACTACTTTTGTCCAAAAGTATTGTAAACTACCCTGTCCCCGCTTCCCCTCAACACTCATTCTAACGTTACACTTCTCAACTGCCTTTTTCAATTCTTGATTCTCTTTTTTTGCAGGAATCTCTTACAGCTTGGATGTTACAGAAGTTATCCCACTTGCTGACTAAGAAATGTTAACAGCCAATGTTTTGCTGTCTATCTCTCTTTCTATAGTCAATGTACTTGCTAAGCTAAGTCTAACTTAGTGAATACCTTAGGTAGTGGTTAATAAATCATGATTTGTCTCTGTCTTTACAGTTCCAGAAACATGTCAATGAACTGACGCATGGCCTCTACAGTAATATTTGGCCACCCACTCAGTTACCAGATCATCTGATCTTAAATGTGTATTGATTCTCACCAACCAGCATGGTAAGATCTACGTTTGTAATAGCTATGCTGATGATCATTCATGTTTTTTCTCCGCATCAGGTCTCAGAGAGTGGAGTCCCCAAGAGGCATGCTATTCAGCTGCCCATGATAACCTAATATTAGTGTAAGTATATTGAAATAGAACCCCCCCCCCCCTTCAGGCTACCTGCCACCTCATACATAATAGTGTGGTCAGAATTATGACCAGCTGGTCAGATAGAGGTCACAATTAGGACAAACTGGTCATATGGTGGTCAGAAAGGAGGCTGGGAGGGGGACCTGAGTGAAAAAGTTTGGGAACCCCTGATCTAACCAAGTATGTATAGGATATTCCAAGTTTCCATGTGACCTTTGAATAGGAATAGTATTAGTTTAAACAGAGCTACACCCCAAACTGACCCCTGTTCTTGTGACGAGTGCGCTGAGAGTCCGGAAGCAAGTTCAGGGAGTGAGTGTTTCAAATAAATAAACGGAACTAAATACAAAACAAGGAAACACGAACAACGCACAGACATGACACTGGAACAGAAACAGCGACGCCTGGGGAAGGAAACCAAAGGGAGTGACATATATAGGGAAGGTAATCAGGGAAGTGGTGGAATCCAGGTGAGTCTGATGACGCGCAGGTGCACGTAACGATGGTGACAGGTGTGCGCCATAATGAGCAGCCTGGTGACCTAGAGGCCTGAGAGGGAGCACACGTGGCAGTTCTGCTGATTCCAAGTTTCATGTTTTAATGTCACCTGCAGTGAAATGCCTTTCTTGCAAGCTCTTAACCCAACAATGCAGTAATCAATAATAATGTAGCACTAAAAATAACATAAGGTAGAACAAAAACACACGAGAAATGTAAGTAGGAAATAAGAAGAACATAAGAAAGTAAGAAGATTCAGTAGATACAGGGTCAGTTCCATAATTACAATGTGCAGGGATACTGGAGTGATGGGGGTAGATGTGTATAGGGGTAAGGTGACTAGGCATCAGGATGTATGATAAACAGAGTAGCGACAGCGCAAATTAAGATTGTGTGCGAGTGTGTGCACGTGCGTGCGTGTAGAGCAGTGGCGGTCGGCGCTGTTTAAGATTTGTTTTTAATGAACATGGCCTAAGATTTTAAAAATGATGAACATGGCCTTGTTTATATTACAGCATATTGGATGACTGTCATTCATATTCCAATCACCCAGCTCAATGTAACAAAATGTTTCCCCATGTCCATCATGAGGTTGCTACAACCTAGCCTACGAATGAACGTTTACAACGTGACAGACAGTGACAAGGTGACAGACAGTGACACATTCAATACCACCTTGCACACTATTGCCTGCACCTAGCTGATCTAGGGTGGAATCATTAGTCCAAACAGTTGCAAGCTAGAGTTTCTATTGGACTAATTCAGGTATGTTTATCTCTGTTTCTTTCCATTTGCTTACATTTAAGAAATGTTTTTCAACAGAATCGGCGGAATGAATACACCCCTGGTCACCCGCAAACACACTTCACTTTCATAGCAGGCCTTTACAAACAGGATGATCACTTTGCTCGTTGAATAATTCCTTCTCGCATCTCCACCTCTCACCTGTGCCTTTTACTTGTGCACAACACAACAGCTGTCTGTGACCGGGCCAAAAACAACTTTCCAAGCCAAACCTTCATACCATAACCACTAACTGTAACACACAGCCTAAATTGTTGTCACCATATTAGTTAACGTCATAGTCAACATAGCTACTAACAAGTTGGAAAACCCGTTACAATCATGCAGTACAGTGTACAGCAAGCAGTTTAACATTTACACCTGTGAGCCACGGTGGCAATAAATTATTATCTGGGATGATGGAGTTGATGTGTGCCATACCTAGGGCTGTTGTGGTGACCGTATTACGGCCACACCGGCAGTCATGAGTCATGACCGTTGAGTCACGGTAATCTCCTTTTATGCACTCGGGACATGCGTTAGTCGTGAGTACCCAACTGGCGCAGGATCATCAGGTCTTTATGGCCGGGTACTCAGGGCTCTGTTGTCCCTCTAACCACTCTGACGTCAATGCAAATGCAATGGAAAATCACATCAAGCACTTATCATCAAAACAGTATGCGCTTTTAAAACTCATCTCAATTTGAAGTAAGTTCACCAACAGGTTGAAACAGAGTGGGAAACATGGTCATTGTGGATGTTGTTTCAAAGCCTAACACAATGAAATGGACAGCGATTACTAAGGTGACTAATTCAAAACCTTCATATGCATATTAGAGCTTATGCATAAACATAGGCCTACAGTATATATCTGCCAGAGCCTGAAAAAAATCATCTGAATTAAAATAATGGTTGTGCCGTTCGTTATACACAGTACCCGAATTTCTGCTTGATTTTGAATAGCCTAGTAAAAATAATTAAAATAATTAATAAATAGGCTAACATTACCTTTAGATACAGAATAAGCTCACAGAGAAGTGGTAGGCCACACAAGCTCACAGAACGGGACCAACGAGTGCTGAAGTACGTAGTGCTGGAAGCAACGTCAGCACAAGAACTCATGGTCGGGAGCTTCATGAAATGGACTTCCATGGCCGAGCAGCCGCACACAAGCTTAAGATCACAATGCGCAATGCCAAGCATTGGCTGGAGTGGTGTAAAACTCTCCGCCATTCAACTCTGGAGCAGTGGAAATGCGTTCCCGGGAGTGATGAATCATGCTTCACCATCTGGCATTCCGACGAACAAATCTGGGTTTGGCAGATTGTGAGGCAGGCCTAATCGCCCAACATCAACGCCTGACCTCACTAATGCTCTTGTGGCTGAATGTCATTGCTAAACAATATGAGTAGTATAGGTAAGGGATGAAGGGAAAACCAATCGGCAGTTAGCTCTCCATGAGGTGGGTTGGGCCTGAAATGACAGCAGACTGTTCAATACTGAGCCATGCTGACTGACAAGTGGTGTGGGTTGGTACAGGGCAATTCCACGATAACAAAATGATGCTGAGACTCCATTAAAATGTATGTCAAACAAACCAAATGATTGCGAATTGTTAAATGTAGACCTTGTGCATAGATTTAGTCCTGTGTTTCACTAGAATCATTGGTTTTTGTTTGACATAATTTTTAAAGTGAAAAATCTGAGCGCCAGCATCACCCTGTTACCGTAGAATTGCCCTACAGCTCGGCTCAGTCCAATTCCACATCGTGTGTTATCACTTATTTGGCTAAATGGTTATCCATGGTTGCCTCTTTTGATACAGGCACAGCAGTCTTAAAATGCACTGTTACCTTGAACCTAGCATTAAGACATTTAAACTTCAATTGAAGTTTGTCTGTTACGTTTCCTGACCTTGAATTTGTTATCAATTCTAGCTAGGTGGCTAGGTGGCTAACGATAGCTATCTCGCTAACGTTAGCTAGGTTAGGGGTTAGGGTTTAGGGTTAAAATTAGGATTAAGTTTAGGAGTTAGGTAAAAGGGGTAAGGGTTAGGGGAAGGGTTAGCTACAATGGTTAAGGTTAACTCTGTAAGGTCTGCAATGACTGACATGACAAGAGGAAAACTGATGATGCACCACCCAATTTCGAAATTGCACCTTGTGCATTCTACTATTACAGAATGCACAAGGAGCAGTTAAAAGCCGGACTGAGTTCCTTAAAAACAAATATTTTTGTATTACAATTAAAAACAAATTAGCTAAAATCTCTAAAAACATGTAATCACTTTGTCATTGAATTGCAAAGCTGGAGAAATGAGAGTTGCATTCTAATGTCTATTAGAACAGAGAAGGAGAGAGATCGAAAAAAGTGAATCTCATTCTAGTTCTGTGAGAGAGATACTGGCTCGCTTCTCTCTCTTACGGCTGAGTGAGATCCTTTTAACTTGTAAATTCAGATAGCCACTCTTGCTTCGCCATTATGTTGTTTCTAGCAAGCTAGCAAGTAGGCTAGCTAGTGCTAGGTCCCAACAGCCAATCCAGTAGGGGCTGGAAACTATAACGAGCTTTGATTGGTCAATATCAAAGCAATGTTGTGGAGTATTTGCATTAAGTTCAGCTTTCCACAACTTTAGTCCTGCCTTGTTCAGGTACCTTGCCCATGCACGCCTCGCCCAACGGTTCCCCACCCACATTGATTCCTTCATTGAAAATGAATGGACTTTCGTTGTTTAGTCTCCCCCAACATGCTATGTGGATCTCTTGTATTAACGCAATGGCTACGCCTGAGGTCTTAAACATGGATAAAATGTTACGCAAACCTAAGCATGGGTGGCCCAAACCAAATCAATTCTTAGATTATCAGGCGCGGGCTATCGCATTACATTTTTTAGGGGGAGGGGGGGAATTAACGAGGAGGCAACTCAAATTAACTCAGATCCGACTAAACAGGTTCTGGAACAAAACAGACCAAAACTGAGTGGTGCCGGATGCTGTTCCAGCAGGTTCCGGCTCAAATTAAGCACTGGTAATATATCATACTAAATGGAGTGTCACAGATTTCCGTACAGAATAATAAGAATTTCCCTGAGACCACATTGCACCTAAAGGTCAAGTGAAGAGATCAAATCTGATCAAACACACAATAGTGATGATTGATGTGTCCCTCATATGACTAGTAGCCACAGCGCCCACTCCTGACTCATTGCATTACATTTCACATTACTACCCTCTCTCACTCTCGGCTGTATGGGACACCGGCGGAGAATCCACACCCACATTATATTGTGGTGCTAACTGGGAAACCCTGGCGGAAACACACACACCCGCACACGCACCCACCACACGCACACACACACACACACACACACACACACACACACACACACACACACCAGTAGTTTTCATCCTGCAGGTCGTACATTAAGCTAAGTGCTTCCCGTGGTTGTTGGAGTTTGTAAAGGAAGACCGGACAGCCTGGGGTGGATTCCACTCCTCTTCTCATTTCCTCCCACTTCCTTTTATTTCCTCTTTTCCCCCCTTCACCACACTCCCATCCCCCTCTTTCTTCCTCTCCCCTCTACTCCCTTCCTTTCGTCTCGCCTCATCTCCTTTATCCCCTCTCCTCCCACCTTACTGGTGATGGGAGGAAAAAGAGAGAAAACAAGGAGAATGGGGACAAGCGGCAGATGGGGGGAGAGAAGAAGAGAAGGGATGAGAGGGAGGGGACGACAGTAGGGACATAGGGAACGGGAGAAGAGAGGGAGAGGGGAAGATAGGAGACAGAGAAGGGAAAGAGAGGAAGGGAGAGTGGGGAAAAGAGAGGGCAGGGCGTAAGAGAGGTTATCCCCTGGGGAGATATTTGAGCATCATCATGTTTGTGTTGTAGTGAGAGATGGTCCTTTCACAGCTCACTGTATTGTCCCTTACAGTCTCCCATTGGGATTGCATTAGGAAGGACAGACACACCAGACATTAGTTGAGATACATTATACACTGTGGCTATAAAACCAGGATGTCAAGCCAGCTAATATGTACTTAGCTCACTGCAGCAGTTTAGATACTATTGTTACATGTGATTGTCGAAATACAGTACATGTGTAAAAGGGAGTATGGTTATGGACCACATATGAGTGTAATGTGTTTTGTTCTACTTTAGGCAATGATGGATAATGAATGAAAGAAGATGCTCAGTTCCCTTGGTGAAGAAAAGAAAATAGGACAACAAGCAAGAGCCAACATGACCTTAACTCACTGCAGATCGCATGGAAACACACACACACACGCACACACACACACACACACACACACACACACACACACACACACACACACACACACACACACACACACACACACACACAAACACACACACACGCACGCACACACGCACAGACACACACACACACACAAACACACACACACACATGCACGCACACACACACACACACAAACACACACACACACACACACACACACACACACACACCGTTACTCAGAGCTCAGACACAGAGTGAGATCATTGTTGCAAATCTAAAGATACAGAGCACAAGATGACAACAATCCTGAGAGAGAAAGAGAGAAAGAGAAGGGAGAGAGAAAGATATATATATATATATATATACACATATTTTTACAAGTTATATTTCACTGTATGTATAAAAAAAGACTAATAATAGGCAAATAATCGAAGCTATAAACCAGACCTATAGCTATGTATAGTGGCCATAGGATTAGCCAATTATTGTAAGCAACACACACATTTAGACAGGTAAAAATATCCTTCTGTCTGTTGAATGTATCTTTGTTGTTATTTCTGGACCAGTAGCTGCTGACGTCTGGAGGAAAACCTCTGGGAGCTGCTTGACATTTTGGCATTTGCAGAGCCAGAATGCTCTTGGACAAAAGTATCCTCTCTCCTTAACGTTTCGAAATGCTACAATGCTAAATATCACGTCGTTCAGAGTGAATTGCTTGTTGTCATGTAACTTTCCAGAACGGAGCATGAATAAGTGTTTCTGTTCACAGCTGTTCAATGACAAGTCTATGTATATGTATATGTTTTTATTGCAGTATATATTTTTTACCCATGTGTATAAAGAACATTTGTCTGACAGACTGCTCGGTGTTGTATAGTGAGGCTGCCTCTTGAGTCTGTTACTGTTCTAAAGAGCTGTGTTCTGTGACTCTCTGTCTGGTTCTTAAAGCAGCAATGTGTCTCTCTGCCTCTGGAGGAAAATAAAACTAACAGGGACATCCGCACCACTACATAACATCTCTGTTCTCTAAGGACTGCTGAAAGGGAGAGAGAAAAAGAGAGACAGGAAGAGATCTATCTACTTCCTTTTGACCCCTTCACCCTTTCTCCTCATCTCTATTCCTCTCTCCCTCCCCCACAGCCCTCCTTCTTTAATCTCCTCTCTTCCTCCACACCTCCTCCTTCCTCTCTCCTCCCCTCCTCAGTGACTCTGGACCTCTGGGTGTTAACAGATGTAGTTAACCTTGCTGTAACCCCCCCCCCCCCCCCCCCCCCCCCCAGCTACTATCCTACAGTGCCGCTTGTCTCACAACTTAATGCGATGTATGCATCACTCAGCCTTCAGAGGCTTGTTTATAGGCCCTGGTCTGGGAACTGTGGAGTGAGGAAAGCGATGGATCAAATGCCTGCTAGAGGTGGATAGGAAATGATGTGCTGAAGGAAGATAGGAATTTATGGATGGAAACACCCATCAAGGAGCCTTGGTCTGAACGGGAATGTATATTTTATTAGCTGTGACCCTCTTTGTAATCACTAGTTGACTGTCATCAGAAGTGATTAGCAAGTACATGCTATTTGTTCTAAACTCGTTCACTGTTGGTTTCGGAGTACGGCTAGATTTTGGTTAGCAGTACGGTTAGATTAGATTTAGGGCTAGTGGTTAAAATCATTTTTTTGGAGAGAAGGCTCTATCGTTTTGTCAGCATTGCCAGATAGTGATGACTGTCTGTCAGTTCAGTGCACACACCACAATATCATGGAGTCAGAGGTGAAGTGCTGGAGGCATAAAGCTTCCTCTTCACATTAAGAGTACAGAAAAATGAATTCACAGATGAACAAACACACTATCGATATCAACATATGGAGAGCTAATATATGGATGTATTAATGAATTGACAGTTTTATCAACAGAGTGGCTTTCATGACAGACATTTTTTTAAACTAGGCAAGTCAGTTAAGGACAAATTCATATTTACAATGACAGCCTAGGAACAGTAGGTCAACACCTTGTTCAGGGCAGAATGACAAGTTCTTACCTTGTCAGCTCAGGGATCCGACCTAGCAACCTTTCGGTTACTGTCCCAATGCTCTAACGACTAGGCTACCTGCCTGCCCTATAGAATATGGGATATCTGAACGCAGCAATTATGTTGAAGCTGATGGTATTGATGACCTTAACCTATTTACTTTGACGCATTGAGAGTTGGGTTGAGTTTTTTATCGCCATGAGTTTATTATGTGTGGAGACTGTGAGTGCGGTGGGTTGGAAGTAAAGAGAGACACGAAGAGAGTTTTTGGCAAACAAGAGGACCAGCAATATGTAATTATCACCCACTCTTTTTACACCCACAGGTGTTTTTTTTTGTGTGTGTGTGTGCGTTAGCATCTTTCTAAAACGGCCCCCTACCCCTCATTTCAAGCCTACTCACACACACACACACACACACACACACACACACACACACACACACACACACACACACACACACACACACACACACACACACACACACAACCTGATTGGGAGGGGAGGACAGAGATGAGAGGAGTGTGTAATTATAGCGAAAAACAAAGCGCTGCACGGTAAAGCAGACCTTAGCAACCTCCTATGTTTTCAGCCTCATCTGCATGGAATTATGTGCCACACTAAGCCGTGTAATTGGTGATCAATTAAACTCTATTTCACACCTCTACCTCCACTGATGGAACAACTTGAAGTCTATCACCTACACATGCTGCCCCCGGGGCCTCCATCAGGAGTTCTGGGAATGACCTCGGAAAATGTCAACATTCTATTGAAGGATTGGGATTTTTGGACTCCTGGAAAATTAAAGATGACTTGTTGTGAAGGAAAAGGGATAGAGTATGAAGGTATTTTGTGTGCGCGTGCATGTTTGTGTGTGTGTGTGTGTGTGTTTGGGGATGGTACAGCGGTCATACCTCTGCATGTCAAGGGACGGCTGTGTGAAAAGTTAGCATTGTATGTATTTAAAGCTCAAAGTCAGCGTCTGCGTGTGTGTATAGTGGTGTACCACTGCAGGTCCCCTGGGCACCAGTTCAAGTAGCCTATGTAGGCTATGTGCGGCTACAGCGCATCTCGCATAGCTGCGGGAAGTAGGGGTGCTGAGACTGCTGCAGCACACCCTGAAAAACCAAAAACCAAATAATAATAAATACAAAAATATATGTATTTTTGAGAAGAAAAAATCTCACAAAAGTAGTGCACTGAGCCTAGTCCTGTATTAGTAGACCGATATAGCCATCTGTGGGGCCGGCAAAACTACATTTTTGCAACAGAGTCGGCATGGGTTTGAATCCGGTCCACTGCCCTTTAACTTACCCTTCCCCGCCTTTCCAACACTGTTCTATCTCTCCAATAAAAGTTTTTTTTTTTTACTTCTTATGGCTGGGGGCAGTATTGAGTAGCTTGGATGAATAAGGTGCCCAGAGGTGCCCAGAGTAAACTGCCTGCTACTCAGTCCCAGATACTAATATATGCATAGTATTCGTTTATTTGGATAGAACACACTCTGAAGTTTCTAAAACAGTTCGAATGATGTCTGTGAGTATAACAGAACTCATATGGCAGGCAAAAACCTGAGAAAAAATCCAAACAGGAAGTGGGAAATCTGAGGTTTGTAGTTTTTCAACTCATCCCCTATTGAAGATACAGTGGGATATTGGTCATCTTGCACTTCCTACGGCTTCCACTAGATGTCAACAGTCTTTAGAACCTTGTTTGATGCTTCTACTGTGAAGGGGGGCCGAATGAGAGGGGAATGAGTCAGAGGTCTGCCAGGAGCCACGAGCTGACCATGCGCGGTCACGTGAAAGTTAGCTTGCGTTCCATTGCATTTCTACAGACAAAGGAATTCTCCGGTTGGAACATTATTGAAGATTTATGTTAAAAACATCCTAAAGATTGATTACATACTTCGTTTGACATGTTTAAACGGACTGTAATGGAACTTTTTTACTTTTCGTCTGCTCGTCTGCTCGCGCGTCATGAATATAGATTACAGGGCTAAACGCGTTAACAACAAGGAGGTATTTGGACATAAATTATGAACTTTATCGAACAAATCAAACAGATATTGTGGAACTGGGATTCCTGGGAATGCATTCTGATGAAGATCATCAAAGGTAAGTGAATATTTATAATGCTATTTCTGACTAATGTTGACTCCACAACATGGCTGATATCTTTTTGGCTGTTTTATTGTCTGAGGGCTGTACTCAGATTATTGCATGGTATGCTTTTTCCGTAAAGTTTTTTTGAAATCTGACACAGGGGTTGTATTAAGGAGAAGTTTATCTAAAGTTCCATGTATAATTGGTTGTATCTTTTATCAATGTTTATTACGAGTATTTCTGTAAATTTATGTGGCCCTCTGCAAAATCAACATTACGTGCCAATGTAAAATTAGATTTTTGGATATAAATATGAACTTTATCAAACAAAACATACATGTATTGTGTAACATGAAGTCCTATGAGTGTCATCTGACAAAGATCATCAAAGGTTAGTGATTAATTTGATCTCTATTTCTGCTTTTTGTGACTCCTCTCTTTGGCTGGAAAATGGCTGTGTTCTTCTGTGACTTGTCGGTGACCTAACGTAATTGTTTGGTGTGCTTTCGATGTAAAGCCTTTTTGAAATCAGACACTGTGGTGGGATTAACAACAAGATTACCTTTAAAATGGTATAAGATACTTGTATGTTTGAGGAATTTTAATTATGAGATTTCAGTTTTTTTAATTTGGCGCCCTGCACTTTCACTGGCTGTTGTCATATCGATCCCGTTAACGACATCTCAGCCAAAAGAGGTTTTAAAGTATCAAAAATAAATTCCATATGCTGAGATTCAGGTCAGAGGTTTTGAGGTGGAAATTAAAGACTTCAGAGGACTTTTAAGCCTCCAATACATAGTTAGCCTTTTCACTTTTGATTCACACATTGAGTGAGTGGAGGAGTTTCCCTATTGTATCGTTATTTTGCCATGAATTTAACTAAAAAGTGGGCGAGCATCCACACTAGAGGTAAATTAATAATTTTACAGTAGGCCTCCATCTGTCAATCAACTGATGGCCCAAGTCAGCTCATCAACTCAGCCAGGGAAACACAAACAATAGCCTATCATTATGTCACAATGGATATAAGCTAACGGGTAGCCAACAGAATGTATTGGAATCTAATAAAATAACAAGGGGCCTATTGCAACCATCGATTGCACTAGATTATCGCCAGCTGATGTCTTTGTAAATCAATTGCAACCATTTTGGTCACCTCATTACCGCTCCCTAATAGATGATGTCGGTGTTACCTTAGTGTTGCTTGCAACCAAAGTTTTTCAAGATGTGGTTGGTATTAACATTGGGAACAACTTAGTTATTTTTTAACAGACTAAGGGCAATTTATCTATGTGTTTGACAAGCATTCCGAACAATAGAAATAAAGTATCTCCTCGTTTACCATGGCAAATCTACTGTGGCAATTTAGCCGAAACCAACGCTGGTGTAGCTTACTGTTGTTATTTTTAATTTGCTTCCTATTTCTGTTTTCCATTAAATACAACCATCTTTAAAATAAAAGTGTCTGGTAGGGTAGTTTCTTATCAATATCACTAGACTGTCCATATTTTAATATGGTAGCTAAGTCAAGTCAGTCAGGGATAGAGTTACGATCAAGGACATGGTAGGCGTTGAAGGCAGCAGCCCTAACTAGACCACCCCAGGCCATGATTGAACTACATTTTGACAGTTGATTCATAAATGTAGGGTCCTCAGAAACATTAAGATGTCCTCCTTTACAATAATATACAGTGCCTTGCGAAAGTATTCGGCCCCCTTGAACTTTGCGACCTTTTGCCACATTTCAGGCTTCAAACATAAAGATATAAAACTGTATTTTATCCATTTATTGGATATTTCAAACTTTTTTAACAAATCAAAAACAGAAAAATTGGCCGTGCAAAATTATTCAGCCCCCTTAAGTTAATACTTTGTAGCGCCACCTTTTGCTGCGATTACAGCTGTAAGTCGCTTGGGATATGTCTCTATCAGTTTTGCACATCGAGAGACTGACATTTTTACCCATTCCTCCTTGCAAAACAGCTCGAGCTCAGTGAGGTTGGATGGAGAGCATTTGTGAACAGCAGTTTTCAGTTCTTTCCACAGATTCTCGATTGGATTCAGGTCTGGACTTTGACTTGGCCATTCTAACACCTGGATATGTTTATTTTTGAACCATTCCATTGTAGATTTTGCTTTATGTTTTGGATCATTGTCTTGTTGGAAGACAAATCTCCGTCCCAGTCTCGGGTCTTTTGCAGACTCCATCAGGTTTTCTTCCAGAATGGTCCTGTATTTGGCTCCATCCATCTTCCCATCAATTTTAACCATCTTCCCTGTCCCTGCTGAAGAAAAGCAGGCCCAAACCATGATGCTGCCACCACCATGTTTGACAGTGGGGATGGTGTGTTCAGCTGTGTTGCTTTTACGCCAAACATAACGTTTTGCATTGTTGCCAAAAAGTTCAATTTTGGTTTCATCTGACCAGAGCACCTTCTTCCACATGTTTGGTGTGTCTCCCAGGTGGCTTGTGGCAAACTTTAAACGACACTTTTTATGGATATCTTTAAGAAATGGCTTTCTTCTTGCCACTCTTCCATAAAGGCCGGGAGACACACAAGGCAGATTTGTGCAATATACGACTGATTGTTGTCCTATGGACAGAGTCTCCCACCTCAGCTGTAGATCTCTGCAGTTCATCCAGAGTGATCATGGGCCTCTTGGCTGCATCTCTGATCAGTCTTCTCCTTGTATGAGCTGAAAGTTTAGAGGGACGGCCAGGTCTTGGTAGATTTGCAGTGGTCTGATACTCCTTCCATTTCAATATTATCGCTTGCACAGTGCTCCTTGGGATGTTTAAAGCTTGGGAAATCTTTTTGTATCCAAATCCGGCTTTAAACTTCTTCACAACAGTATCTCGGACCTGCCTGGTGTGTTCCTTGTTCTTCATGATGCTCTCTGCGCTTTTAACGGACCTCTGAGACTATCACAGTGCAGGTGCATTTATACGGAGACTTGATTACACACAGGTGGATTGTATTTATCATCATTAGTCATTTAGGTCAACATTGGATCATTCAGAGATCCTCACTGAACTTCTGGAGAGAGTTTGCTGCACTGAAAGTAAAGGGGCTGAATAATTTTGCACGCCCAATTTTTCAGTTTTTGATTTGTTAAAAAAGTTTGAAATATCCAATAAATGTCGTTCCACTTCATGATTGTGTGCCACTTGTTGTTGATTCTTCACAAAAAAATACAGTTTTATATCTTTATGTTTGAAGCCTGAAATGTGGCAAAAGGTCGCAAAGTTCAAGGGGGCCGAATACTTTCGCAAGGCACTGTATACTGTAGATAAAAAAATATATACTTTTTGGGGGGGTTTTAAAATCTGAGTCGCTCTCTTTCATGCCATTGTGTTCCAATCTGAGGGCTACCTCACTATTCTCAATTTCATCTTGTCTTTAAATCTTATATTATAGACCTCTGTGTGCAATTACACTGAAAAAAAATTGTGTTGGTCCCACGTTTCATGAGCTCAAATAAAAATGTCTGTCAAATGTGGTGCACAAATGAAATTTAATTTGTCATGTGCACCGAATTTTTATTTTATTTTTACCTTTATTTAACCAGGCAAGTCAGTTAAGAACAAATTCTTATTTTCAATGACGGCCTGGGAACAGTGGGTTAACTGCCTGTTCAGGGGCAGAACGACAGATTTGTACCTTGTCAGCTCTGGGGTTTGAACTTGCAGTTACTAGTCCAACGCTCTAACCACTAGGCTACCCTGCCGACTTTCTTGGTGTGAATACAACAGGTGTAGTAGACCTTATTGTGAAATGGTTACTTACAAGCCGTTAACCAATAATGCAGTTTTAAGAAAATAAGAGTGTTGCCCAGCAACAGCCCCAAAACATCACTGCTCTAGAGTAGATCTGCATGGAGGAATGGGCCAAAATACCAGCAACAGTGTGTGAAAACCTTGTAAAGACTTACAGAAAACGTTTGACCTCTGTCGTTGCCAACAAAGGGTATATAACAAAGTATTGAGATAAACTTTTGTTATTGACCAAATACTTATTTTCCACCATACTTTGCAAATAAATTCTTATTTCTCATTTTGTCTGTCATAGTTGAAGTGTACCTATGATGAAAATTACAGGCCTCTCTCATCTTTTTAAGTGGGAGAACTTGCACAATTGGTGGCTGACTAAATACTTTTTTGCCCCACTGTATACAGGGGGTACCGGTACCGAGTCATTGTGCTAGGGTACAGGTTAGTTGAGGTAATTTGTACATCTGTTTAGAGGTAAAGTAACTATGCATAGATAATTAACAGCGAGTAGCAGCAACGTAAGCCATTTGGTTAATTGTTCAGAGGTCTTATGGTCTTATGGCTTGGGGGTAGAAGCTGTTAAGGAGCCTTTTGGACCAAGACTTGGTGCTCCAGTACCACTTGCCGTGCGATAGCAGAGAACACAGTCTCACATTTTTTGTTCCATCCTCTGACACAGCCTAGTATATAGGTCCTGGATGGCAGGAAGCTTGGTCCCAGTGATGTACTGGGCTGTACGCACTACCCTCTATAGTGCCTTATGGTCGGATGCCGAGAAGTTGCCATACCAGGTGGTGATGCAACCGGTCAGGATGTTCTCGATGGTGCAGCTGTAGAACTTTTTGAGGATCTGGGGGCAAATACCAAATCTTTTCAGTCTCCTGAGGAGTAAAAGGTGTTGTTGTGTCCTCTTCACAACTTTCTTGGTGTGTTTGGACCATGATAGTTTGTTGGTGATGTAGACACCAAGGAACTTGAAACTCCTCCACTACAGCCCTGTCGATGTGAATGGGGGCGCCCAAGATCATCTCCTTAGTCTTTCTCACATTGAGGGAGAGGTTGTTGTACTGGCACCACACTGCCAGGTCTCTGTCCTCCTCCCTATAGGCTGTCTCGTCGTTGTCTGTGATCAGGCCTACCACTGTTGTGTCGTCAGCAAACTTAATGATTGTGTTGGAGTCGTGCTTGGCCACACAGTCTTGGGTGAACAGGGAGTACAGGAGGGGACTAAGAACGCACCCCTCAGGGGCCCCCATGTTGAGGATCAGCGTGGCAAATGTATTGTTGCCTACCCTTACCACCTGGGGGCGGCCTGTCAGGAAGTCCAGGATCCAGTTGCAGAGGGGGGTGTTTAGTCCCAGGGTCCTTAGCTTAGTGATGAGTTTTGTGGGCACTATGGCATTGAACGCTGGCTGACCTGTAGTCAATGAACAGCATTCTCACATAGGTGTTCCTTTTGTCCAGCTGAGAAACGGCAGTGTGCAGTGCAACTCATCTATGGATCTGTTGGGGAGGTATGCGAATTGGAGTGGGTCTATGGTTTCTCGGGATGAGGGTGTTGATGTGAGCCATTTCCAGCCTTTCAAAGAAATGTGTCTACATCTCTATTAGTGAGCATTTCTTCTTTGCCATGATAATCCATTAACCTGACAGGTGTGGCATATCAAGAAGCTGATTAAACAGCACAATCACTAAACAGGTGCACCTTGTGCTGGAGACAATAAAAGCCACTCTAAAATGTGCAGTTTTGTTACAGAACAGAATGCCACATGTGTCTCAAGTGAGGGACCGTGCAATTAGCATGCTGACTGCAGGAATGTCCACCAGAACTGTTGCCAGAGAATGAAATGTAAATTTTTCCAACATAAGCCACCTCCAATGATGTTTTAGAAAATGTGGCAGTACATCCAACCAGCCTCACAACCACAGACCACGTTTAAGCATGCCAGAACCTCCACATCCAGCTTTTTAACCTGCGGGATCATCTGATGAAACTGTTGGTTAGCACAACTGAAGAATTTATGCACAAACTGTCAGAAACCATCTCAGGGAAGCTCATCTGTGTGTTTGTCGTCCTCGCCAGGGTCTTGACCTTTCTGCAGTTCGGCGTCGTAACCGACTTCAGTGGGCAAATGCTCAACTTCGATGGCCACTGGCACGCTGGAGAAGTGTGCTCTTCATGGATGAATCCTGGTTTGAACTGTACTGTGCAGATGGCAGATAGCGTGTATGGCATTGTGTGGGCGAGCGGTTTACTGATGTCAACTCTGTGAACAGAGTGCCCCATGGTAGAGAGGGGAGTAATGTTACGGGCAGGCAAAAGCTACGGACAATGAACACAATTGCATTTTATCAATGGCAATTTGAATGCACAGAGATATCGTGACGAGATCCTGAGGTCCATTGTCATGCTATTCGTTCACCGCCATCACCTCATGTTTCATCATGATAATGCACAGCCCCTAACTCCTGGAAGCTAAAAATGTCTCAGTTCTTCAATGGCCTGCATACTCACCAGACATGTCACCCATTGAGCATGTTTGGGATGCTCTGGATCGACGTGTACGACAGCTTGTTCCAGTTCCCGTAATTATCCAGCCACTTTGCATAGGTTTTGAAGAGGCGTAGGACAACAGAGCACAGTCCACAATTAACAGCCTGATCAACTCTATGCAAAGGAGCTGCATTAGGCAAATTGTGGTCACACCAGATACTGACTCGTTTTCTAATCCACATCCCCTACCTTTATCTTTAACCAACTGATGAATAGCTGTATTCCCAGTCATGTGAAATCCATATTAGGGCCTAATGAATTTAATTCAATTGACTGATTTCCTTATATGAACTTTAACTCAGTAAAATCTTTTTTAATTTTTGTTTGTGTAGTTTTAGTAGTCTAAAGTAGGCTATAGTTTAAGTGCATTTCAGATACACTTGACACTTGTATGTTGTGGAAACCAATATTGGTCAAGTGTTATTAAGCTATATAAAATGACGATTGTTGATGTGTATGGATGCATTTGAGATACACTTTTGTACGTTTGAATGTTGCAGTAATAGGACCATAGGCCTACAGTACTGTAGCAGTAGGACATTTATTAATATTCTGTCTGGTGTTTTTTGAGCAAGCGACAGGGAGGATGATTTTGATAGCTGGCACTGGTCTGAATGATTTGACTGCCCCCGCATGGAGAGAAAGAGAACTGAGGGTTTTCATTTGCTCTATCTAAATCACAATTTATTTATTTAACCAGGCAAGTCAGTTAAGAACAAATTCTTATTTACAATGACAGCTTACCCCAGCCAAACCCGGACGACAATGGGCCAATTGTGCGCCACCCTATTGGACTCCCAATCAAGTCCGGATGTGATACAGCCTGGATTCGAACCAGGGACTGTGGCGATGCCTTACACTGCGATGTAGTGCCTTAGACCGCTGCGAGAGAGAGAGAGAGAGAGAGAGCAAATTAAGATCCAGCATCTGTAGGTGGGGGTGGTGGGGGTGGTGGGTGGTAGATGAGGAAGGACAGTGGGTGGGTTGATCAAATCAAAGGAGCAGGTTGTCTAATAAAGATGCTATGAAACACACCAGATGTCCAGAGCCTGACTTCTAACATGGACACGTTACACAGCTCATATTAATTAAATAATGCCGGAGCAATTAGTGGCTGCGGAGCCAGGAGTGTGTGTTTGTGCATGGTGCACTTGTGTTGGTGTGAGAGAGAGAGAGAGAGAGAGAGAGAGAGAGAGAGAGAGAGAGAGAGAGAGAGAGAGAGAGAGAGAGAGAGAGAGAGAGAGAGAGAGAGAGAGAGAGAGAGAGAGAGAGAGAGAGAGAGAGAGAGAGAGAGAGAGAGGGGGGGGGTGTGTGCCAATCTGTGCATGTGAGTGTGTAGATGAAACAGCAGCTGGTGGATATAAATGCACATTTATTAGCATTTTCATTTGAGTTGGAAAAAGGGGAGGTCCTTCCGTGCTTCCTTCCTCTCTACTTCAGATTTCTCTCTCCCTAATTGTTTTTTTTTTTCGAGAAGAGAAGAGTTTAAAAAAGAGAGGCTGGAAAAGGAGAGGAACAGGGGGAGAGGATAGGAGAGAAAAGGAGAGGATAGGACAGAAGAGGAAAGGATAGGACAGAAGAGGAGAGGATAGGAGAGGAAAGGAGAAGATAGGAGAGGAACTGGGGGAGAGGATAGGAGAGGAAAGGAGAGGATAGGAGAGAAGAGGATAGGACAGAAGAGGAGAGGATAGGACAGAAGAGGAGAGGATAGGAGAGGAAAGGAGAAGATAGGAGAGGAACTGGGGGAGAGGATAGGAGAGGAAAGGAGAGGAAAGGAGAGGATAGGAGAGAAGAGGATAGGACAGAAGAGGAGAGGATAGGAGAGGAAAGGAGAAGATAGGAGAGGAACGGGAAGAGAGGATAGAAGAGGAAAGGAGAGGATAGGAAAGGAATGGAAGGAGAGGATAGGAGAGGAAAGGAGAGGAAAGAAGAGGATAGGAGAGGAACGGGAGGAAAGGATAGGAGAGGAAAGGAGAGGATAGGACAGAAGAGGAGAGGAGGATTCATTCAACAGAGTTGATAATGGCTGTTGTCCAGCCAAGCAGAATAGATGGCGCTTTTTGGGATTGTCTATCCACAAGTCTCTGGGGTCCTCTTCAGAGCCTAAACAATCAACACACACACACGCACACACAAACCGTTTGTCTGTTCTCATTTGACCCACGGTGAAGGATAAACCTATTAAGTATGCGTCATTAAAAGTACAATTATACTTGTTTCGTTTCTCTATTTGGAAAGTTAATGACACATGTAAAAACCCTACCAGGCCTGCTTGGATGATAAATCATTGTTGAATTCACTGAATAAGTCAAGTGTCTATCTCTTGCTTAAGATTGTCCTCAGAATTCCAGGAAACAGTGAGTCATAATCTGACAGAAGTATGTGTTAATGCAAGGGTGAGGTGGATTAGTCTATCAATGCACAATAGTGCAACCGTGTTAGCTAGCCAACTGAACAGTAGTATTTGGGGAATTATAGGGTCAACTCAGACACACTCTCACTATATTCAAATCAAATGTTACTTGTCACCTGCTTCGTAAACAACAGGTGTGGGCTAACAGTCAAATGCAGAGATGCAGAGAAAAAAAAAGAGAAATAATAGAAAAATAAAAACATGAGGAATTAATACACAATGAGTAACGATGACTTGGTACACGGGGTACCAGTACCGAGTTCATGTGCAGGGATACAAGGTAATTGAGGTAGATACTGTATGTACAGGTGTTGGTTCCACTTTTCTGGGCTCCGTTATTTACTTAACAAATAAGGAACACTCAAAATGTGCATATATAAAATTCAGATATTTTAATTAGAATACAGCTGTAGACAGAAGTCAAAGATCAAACATCAGACATACAACTGATGTCTCTCCTGAGTTCTGCCCCGAACAAAAGAAAGACAGGATCTTATATACATATCTCCTATGTCCAAAACCTGCATGTGCAGCTCAAAGAACAAGTTATTCTTAACATAGAGTTTCTGAGAACCTGTCTCAGTGGCATGCAAATCTGCCCTTGTTTCAGAGAAAAACAGACACGGTCTCTCTGTTTCTCGCTATCACCCTCAGTCCCTCTCTCACCTTCTCTCACCTTCTCTCACAGACGCGCATCTACAGTCCAGAGCTTCCGGCGACAGTTCCCAGTCCAGAGCTTCCGGCGACAGTTCCCAGTCCAGAGCTTCCGGCGACAGTTCCCAGTCCAGAGCTTCCGGCGACAGTTCCCAGTCCAGAGCCTCCTGCGAGGGATCCACGGTTCGGAGCCTCCGGCGACGATCATGGGTCCGGAGTCCCCGGCGACGAACCACGGTCCGGAGTCCCTGGCAACGATCCATGGTCCAGAGCCTCCGGCGGCGATCCACGGTCCGGTTCCTCAGGCGACGATCCACGGTCCTGTACCTCCGGCGACGATCCAGGGTCCGGAGTCCCCGGCGACGAACCACGGTCCGGAGTCCCTGGCAACGATCCATGGTCCAGAGCCTCCGGCGGCGATCCACGGTCCGGTTCCTCAGGCGACGATCCACGGTCCTGTACCTCCGGCGACGATCCAGGGTCCGGAGTCCCCGGCGACGAACCACGGTCCGGAGTCCCTGGCAACGATCCATGGTCCTGTACCTCCGGTGACGATCCACGGTCCGGTTCCTCCGGCGACGATCCACGGTCCTGTACCTCCGGCGACGATCCACAGTCCGGTACCTCCGGCTACGATCCACTGTCCGGAGCCTCCGGCGACGATCCACGATCCGGATCCTCCGGCGACAATCCACGATCCGGAGCCCCTGGCGACGATCCACGGTCTGGAGCATCCAATGACGATCCCCGCACCAGAGCCTCAATTGAAGATGAGGTATCCGCGAGTGGGTACTTCGCCCTGCACCGGAGCCGCCCCCGATGGTAGATGCCCACCCGGACCCTCCCCTATTGAGTTAGGTTTTGTGGTCGGAGTCCGCACCCTTGGGGGGAGGGGGGGGGGGGGGGGTACTGTCACGCTCTTTATATTCTCTCTGTTGGTTAGGTCAGGGTGTGACTACGGTGGGTCATCTAGGTAATTATATTTCTATGTTGGCCTGGTATGGTTCCCAATCAGAGGCAGCTGTTTATCGTTGTCTCTGATTGGGGATCATATTTAGGCAGCCATTTCCCATTTGTGCTTTGTGGGATCTTGTCTAGGTATAGTTGCCTGCGAGCACTACATTGAGCGTCACGTTTCGTTTTTTCGCTTATTGTTTTTTCTTTGAGTTTCTCTTCCAAATAAAAAGGATGGAAACATACCACGCTGCATCTTGGTCCACTCCTTATAACGATCGTGACACTAACAGCTGTTGTTTGTATGGAAATGTTTAGTAGCCTTTGTCCCATTTCAGAAGTAAATGAACTTGGCTAGCTTTCGCCAGTTTATGTACCGTTAGAAAGAGAGCTGGCCAAAAGTCGGCTTACATTTGCTATTATTTTTGCTTCAATCACACTAGACCTGAATCAAACGGTCAAACGACCATCGGTCAAACGATTTAAGATTGATATTAAGACGTTTTTTTCAGTTTATTGAGTTTATTACTCAGTAGGTCAATGTAACATTATTGATCTGTCAGTTTCCCTAGCTAATTCCCTACTTTTCACACTAACCCAGTAATAAACCGCTCTAATGTTACAGGCTTCACTGTCATGGTGCACAGTATGGGTGATCAATATTTAGGCCTATTTCTAGGCAATGTAGTAAACTATAGCCTAATCATAGGCCTATTTAGGAAGTACATTTCATTGGAAAGATAACTGCCCCATGCTTCTCCAACCATGCATAGTCTGTATCCTACTCTA
The DNA here is from genome assembly GCF_013265735.2 of Oncorhynchus mykiss. Taxonomy (NCBI): domain Eukaryota; kingdom Metazoa; phylum Chordata; class Actinopteri; order Salmoniformes; family Salmonidae; genus Oncorhynchus; species Oncorhynchus mykiss. Next base: position 13,873,526 of record NC_048593.1, on the reverse strand, counting down.
TTTAATTGAGATCACGCGCAAACCCGATCTCGCAGGTATGGCTACTGAACTGGAAGCAGCAAGAATGATGACAGGGACACTATGTTTCGCATAGTCCTATAGGATATAGGTGACCTTTTAGGAGGACGATTTGAAGTCAGAGAGAAATAAATGGGTAATCATTACTTAATGAAAATGAAAAGGCTCAACGCTCGCTCACCATAGTAGCCTAACCTATGTACGCGTTGTGCCTTTTCGTTTTCAATTATTGCCTTTTTTGATTGCACTTCGACTCACGTTGGTTGACAACGCCCTTCCCTTCTTTCCATTATCAATGTTTATTTACAGGCACAGTAGTAAACTACAGTCTAATCATATTTAAGGTAATATATTCAACCTCTTGGTGATGTCATTCGGAAAACACAATGTCTGCTATGCGGATGACACACAGCTGTACATTTTGATGAACATTGGTGAAGCCCCAAAATTGACTACCCTGGAAGCCTATGTTTCAGACATAAGGAAGTGGATGGCGGCACATATTTTGCTTTAAAACTTGAACAAAACAGAGATGCTAGTTCTAGGTCTCAAGAAACAAAAGAGATCTACTGTTGGATCTTTGTGATTTTTGTGAAGCCTGTGCTGGTTGAAAAAGTATTTTGATGTGGGGCGCTGTCCTCAGATAATCGCATGGTATGCTTTCGCCGTAAAGCCTTTTTGAAATCTGATTAACAAGAAGTTAAGCTTTTAAATGATATAAGACACTTGTATGTTCATGAATGTTTAATATTACGATTTTGTAATTTGAATTTGGCGCCCTGCAATTTCACCGGATGTGATCCCGCTAGCGGAACACCTAGCCCAAAGAGGTATTTTAAGAATGTGAAATGTCAGAATAATAGTAGAGAGAATGATTTATTTCAGCTTTTATTTCTTTCATCACATACCCAGTGGGTCAGAAGTTTACATACACTCAATTAGTATTTGGTAGCATTGACTTTAAATTGTTTAATTTGGGTCAAACGTTTCGGGTAGCCTTCCACAAGCTTCTCACAATAAGTTGGGTGAATTCTGGCCCATTCCTCCTGACAGAGCTGGTGTAACTGAGTCAGGTTTGTAGGCCTCCTTGCTCGCACACACTTTTTCAGTTCTGCCCCACAAATGTTCTCTATGATTGAGGTCAGGGCTTTGTGATGGCCACTCCAATACCATGATTTTGTTGTCCTTAAGCCATTTTGCCACAACTTTGGAAGTATGCTTGGAGTCATTGTCCATTTGGAAGACCCATTTGCGATCAAGCTTTAACTTCCTGACTGATGTCTTGAGATGTTGCTTCAATATATCCATATAATTGTTCTACTCATGATGCCATCTATTTTGTGAAGTGCACCAGTTCCTCCTGCAGCAATGCACCCCCACAACATGATGCTGCCACCCCCGTGCTTCACAGTTGGGATGGTGTTCTTCGGCTTGCAAACCTCCCACTTTTTCCTACAAACATAACGATGGTCATTATGACCAAACAGTTTTTCTATTTTTGTTTCGTCAGACCAGAGGACATTTCTCCAAAAAGTACAATCTTTGTCCCCAATGTGCAGTTGCAAACCGTAGTCTGGCTTTTTATTGGCGGTTTTGGAGCAGTGGCTTCTTCCTTGCTGAGTGGCCTTTCAGGTTATGCCGATATAGAACTTGTTTTACTGTGGATATAGATACTTTTGTACCTGTTTCCTCCAGCATCTTCACAAGGTCCTTTGCTATTGTTCAGGGACTGATTTGCACTTTTCGCACCAAAGTACGTTAATCTCTAGGAGACAGAACGTGTATCCTTCCTGAGTGGTATGACGGCTTTCTGGAATTTTCCAAGCTTTTTAAAGGCACAGTCAACTTAGTGTATGTAAACTTCTGACCCACTGGAATTGTGATACAGTGAATTATAAGTTAAATAATCTGTCTGTAAACAATTGTTGGAAAAATGAATTGTGTCGTGCACAAAGTAGATGTCCTAACAGACTTGCCAAAACAATAGTTTGTTGACAAGAAATTTGTGGAGTGGTTGAAACACTTAGGTTGGAGTCATTAAACCTTGTTTATGTAAACTTCCGACTTCAACTGTATATCACTGGATTTTATTTATTACAAGATTAAGGTTATACTGGGCAACTTTCATAAGGTCTGCATGCCTTATATGGAATACAGTATGACAAAAAGGAGTCTGTATTAAAAACATGCCCACGTCAGGGGACATACCTATTTAGGCGATCCCTACCTGCTGGGCTGCTCATTCCTGGACCTGGAGGTCTGCTGTCCTGTCCTAACACACCCCAAACCAATAATGAATGTTTTGCTAAGATCCTAAAGCTGAGTGGTGTGTGTTGGGTTGGAGCGCTGCAGGGCCGTGGACCCCTAGAGACAGGGTGGGGCGACCCAGCTATATTGTGTGTAAGTAAAAATAGCTTTACATTACTATTAGTCCTATGAGATTAATTAGATGGAGGATTTGCTGTTTCTGTGTGTTAATGTATATTTGATGTGTATGTGTTTTATTTTGTTTTGTTGTTTTGTTTCCAAACCTTTCCCTTGGGAATATTTCTTTTTAATGCAGGCAGCTTGGGCTGGCTGGTCGGTCTGGCTGAAAATGTATATAGAGGATGTTTTAACAAAGACAATCAAAAGTCTTTGTATTTCTTTTTACGCTATTGGTTAAAGGTGCAACACCATATTTATTATTGAATGACCTTTGATCTCATTCAGTCTTATGAATCACTTAAACATATTTAATAATGATCTCTTACCTAACTTGATGACTGTGGCTTATTTTGCCTACTTTTTGTTCTAAATAGAGATGGCATATTGGATTGTGTAAAAATGCAGGAAATTTGCTTAAAATGCCTCAAAATAATCATGGGGTTGGACCCCCAGAGCCCTTGCCAGGTTATGTCCCCCCACTACTAAAACCAAAGTGGCACCTCTGGCATAATAGAACTGAGCTGCAGGGGCCCTCTCTATCTTTCCCGCTGTACCTACTATATTAAGCAGGCAGCATCAGCTCAGTAGTGGCCAAACTTCTGGAGTGACTTCTCTCAGAATATATCTCTATCGTTATACATCATTCACATTACCATGTACGATGAATAAACGTCTTATAGACTCACTAGCAAGTTTTATTCATATTGATTCAGACTGTTTTCAGTCAACTTGAACACTTATACTAATTGTAAAACGAAATGCGTAACGAGTCTGATTTCCTATGCAGTTGTAATAAACATGATGTGTCTCTTGATCGCGAATATTCGCTGTTAGATGTTGTGGCCTATTCCTCTGCCTCAAAGTATTGCTTAATTATTTTAATGTCCTCTCAACGTAGCAGACAGTGTCCCATCCAACCCTCACCCCTCCACGCATCAGATACTGGACAGATTGTTCCATTATAGGGGATTGCCCACTACTATTATTGATTTCATTCACCCCATTCCATCGTAGGCTAGGATAATGGATATGAAATGAAAAATACAATACAAAGATATGTACACCTTTATAAATCCCGGAGTGTCTCTTGGGACTCAAAAATCAATCAACACAGACTACACCCCGAATGTGTAGTACTCGCTCTCTCTCTCTCTCTCTCTCTGTTTTTCTTTCCCTCTCGGCGTCTCTTCTCTTTATTGGAGTACTGCAGAGGCACCGCTGCATCGTGCATCGTGCAGGAGAGGGGAAGAAAAAAGACAAGAGAAATAGCACTCCTTGCGCGGTCACTAACTACCTCAGTTTCTGCGTCGCGAGGGAAAACAGGAAATATCCGCGGGAAAAGGCATACAGCTGGCTCCCTGCGCTGTTTTACCGAAATGTCCATTTTCTGTAGTCTGTGAGTATAGTTGTTTTCCTCTCTTTATACTTACATTTGACTTCAACTCTTTGATGCAAACCCTGTGTATTGCGAGTGGCCTATCCCAGTGATTCCTTTTTATTTTTTGCCAGGTTTACAGTTGGATAAATGTATATTTGAAATGTATATAAAACCGTAGTGGGTACTCTGCACTAGATTATCTCACCAATAGCTCGAAATAGGCTATTTATTGTCACGCGTGATAAGACATGAATGGAATAAGACGTTCGCATATTTTAGGAAAACTTTAAAAAGGTATGTCACGTTTCTAAACTTCAAACGGTGTAGTTTGCCATCCGCTGTCCTCGGTGTAATTCAGCAGCTGTCGCTGTTGGAGAGGGACACTTTGATCAACACGTCTCACTCACCCTGCTGAGATCACAACACCGTACATGAATTATCACACATTTAGCTCTATTCATGTAGGCTACTCTAGGCTACAATATGCTTAATTTATTTAAATAAAATTTATATTCTTGTGCTTTTTAAACTCTAACGGTTTTGCAGAAAGGTAATTGACTTATTAACGAATTCCCACTCTCTTTCATTCAAATAACAACATGTTGGACTGAAGGACTGATTTAAAAAACACAATACAAAGATATTTACACCTTTATAAGTCCCTGAGCGTCTCTTGGGACTCATCAATCAATCAACATACATTACAACGAATTTGTATTACTCTCCCTCTCGATCCCTCTCACTGCGCACAAACACACACACACATAATGCATAAAGAGAACAGATCCATCTACAGCAGAGCGAGCGAGAAATAGATAGAGTTTGATGCAGATAGTAGCCTAGATTCATAGACTAGGCGTAACATAGTAAATATAAATTAGTATGGTGTGTTATGTTTGGTATGGTTATATAAGACAAGGTTACTTGTTAAAGGAACATTTAAATGAATGGGTTGGGTGTATAGCGCAAACGTCCAGCAAACCAAGGGTTGAGCGTTCGAATCTCATCATGGACAACTTTAGCATTTTAGCTAATTTGCAACTACTCAATTTGTTAGCTAACCCTAACATTAACCTAACTCATAGCCTAGCTAACAATAGCCACCGAGCCACCTAGCTAACGTTAAACACACCAAATGCATAATATATCATACTGTACTTATTGCAAATTCGTAACATATTGTACTAATTGCAATTCATAACATATACAAAATACAGGAGCATGTGCCTTGGGTTAAGTGCCTTGCTCAAGGGCACATTGACCGTTTTTTCAACTAGGCTCAGAGACGCGAAAGCGCTTAAACCACAACGCTACCTGCCACTGAGTCGTCTGGAGACAGGAGAGCAGTTAGAGGATAGAGGAGGATGGAGGTTTGATTCCCCTCCACAATGTCAGGACAAGCCCTAGAATCTCATTACAGAACGCGGCTTTCGTCAAAAGGCCGGCCGGTGATTGATGTCCTTCCTGGCCGGGTTTACTGTGACCAAGCAGCGCAGCCTCTCACGAGCCAATAGGACCGCGGTAGTAAAGGGGGAACCCGTGGTGCGTGAAACGACCAGCAGAGAGAGGGGGGTGGGTAGAGCGAGAGAGAGAGAAAAGCAAGAGAGGAAGAGAGAAAGAAGGAGAGAAAGAACACTCAAGATAGTCTCTCTCGGCCCAGTACTACTATCTCTGCTTCCATTGTTAGTGCTGAACATATACAACATCCCGCGGTCTCTCTATGTACTGTAACATTGGCGATGAGTCCGTTTGATGGAGACCGACACTAAACAGTTGAAACAGTTAATTATGGGAGCTTGAGCGGGACTGAACGTGGGCGTATTGACATTTCCCTGGCTCAGCTATACATCGCGTGTGTGTCCCAAATGGCACCCTTTTCCCTATAGTGCGCTCCTTTTGACAATAATCCCCTATGGGCCTTGGGAATAGGGTGCCATTTGGGACAGAAGACTGGAGAACGTTATCTGGCTACCAGACAGATATCTACCTTAATTAACTCAATGTTGGCTGTAAATTGGAATAGAGGTATATATCAACGTTGGAATAGAGTGTATCAACTCATGAATAGATTGTTCCATTGATTATAGTAGTCACATTTAATGTAATTTGGTCTTTCTATAAACTAGGGTACCAGTGAAGAGTTACAATGCTGGACAACTTGTTACAGCGGAAGTCGTTCCTAATAATCTGTCACTTTGTTTAATGTCATTACATCAAGATATAAGGGGGAAACATAGCTATATTCCATACAATTCACGAGTTGATTTAAAACCTATGTCTAACCCTTTATCATGGCTGGTGTCTTGACGGATTTGTCGAAAATCGTGTGACATAAAACATGATTTTTCTGTCTTTGCATTTATGGCAGAATAAGATGTCGCTATATCATATATTAACTATTAATTAGTTAAACTATACATTGAATTTGAACCCTGTAAGAATACTGGATCTAGCTGTGGGACATCTCAGAAATGCAGTGTAACTATGTAACATTTCATGTTTTCATGGGCATACAAATCCAAAATAATAAATGCGATTGCAAAATCGAATGCTTCTAACCGAAAGAGTCATATTACCTTGATAATTCAAACCTAATTCGATACAGTCATTAACGTGGTTGATCAATAATTATGTATAATACTTGTTGGATGCACACTTGGTGTTGAGCTGCAATTATACTGTGATCATTTCACACATCATCATCTGATCCAGTAAGGAACGTTCAAGCGAGGAACAGCTGCTGTGATAGCGCATGCAATGCTACGACAGCCCAAGTGCTGAAAAAAAGGTGTTCGCTAGGAATGTCCAGAATATTTTGGTGTCTCATTCGTTAAACAGGTGAAGTCAGTTGTGACTGGATTCACCGTTGGATCGAATATCCATAGTGAATTGATGGTCATCATCTCTTGTCTGCTGGATTTACAGCAAGGTCTCCTTAGATTTGACAGAGAAAGCATCAAGGTAATGAGTTCACGTTTTCATGTTTTTAGGCCTGGGATTGAACACGTGTGTACGATAGATTATTGCGTAACACCATTCCTATGAATTATTCCTCATATAATGACAACACATTACATAGCCTAGTGGGCTTCTTCACACTATGATCTGGTAATGAAATAACATGACGAATACATTTTGTTCTCCATGTTAGACCTGCAAATTTAAACAACACGGGGCTTGAAGTTGCCTACTTGAATTTGAATTTGGAGCTCCGAAATTCAAGTAGTAATAGGCCTACCTTGAAATTCAGATATTTCCTCAATTTGGTTCTTGAAAAGTCCTTCTAATTATTGTAGCCAATTTCTAAGTTCTCCTTCATTCTCTTCTTTTTTGATACGTTTTTGTGAGAGATGTGACCAGTTTCGGGTTGTTTCCCGCCGCTTCAATTGACGGGTGTTGTTGCGCTAATCTGTTGCGGTGAAACCACGTGCGCTTATTATGAGGATGACAATATCTATTGTTGGCTTCAACTTGGCTTCTCATAAAAATCTTCCCATTACAAAAGTAACCTGGTTTTTGGTCGTTTTCTCATTATAAAAACAGATGGCGAGATTAATGTTACCGCTATTCATGGTTTTATTATGTTTGCCTGTGTCGGCAACATAGTCTTCAGAAATCCGGCATCGAAGCGTTCATTCAATTAATTTAGTCAGGCAAGTACACATTATTCTCACATATTTTAGGTATATAATAATAATTATAAAATCAATGCATTGACAAGGCCTAAACAATGAATTGTTCTGAAAGTGTGTTAATTGCCTACTTATTTATTTATTTGTACACTTTTTGCATGTTTTTTGTTGGTGCGGGGGTGTTCTATATTAAGCCCTATATGTACATCTAAATTATGGCATTTTAGTCATTTAGCAGATGCTCTTATCTAGATCGTTTTACTGGAGTAATTAAGGTTAAGTGCCTTGCTCAAGGGCACATGGACATATATTTAACCTAGTCGAATTGGGGATTCAAACCAGCAACCTTTAGGTTACTGGCCCAATGCTCTTAGCCACCAGGCTAACTGCTCCACAATTGAATAACATTGAGGTATTTGAAAATACAATTAAGTGCTTGAGAATGTCCCTGAATGGCCTTGAATTTGACTTGCCAATGTCTGTATCAACCTTGCTTAAAGGATGTATTGTCCAAGGCCGATGTTGAAATTGGAGTTATGGGTCAGTTTGCATATATTCCTCTATTCCTGGAGCTGCATAAAAATATTTTTTTATTTTTGTTTCAAACCATTTAGAAATGTTGAGCCCAATGTCACACATTGGCCCCATTATTGATGGAAAGACCCAATTCCATTTGGATACTTATATGTTATGGTCTTTATGTCAGTATTGTTACTTACATTGAACGCAGACTGCGAGCCAGGCCTAATCGCCCAAACATCAGTGCCCGACCTCACTAATGCTCTTGTGGCTGAATGGAAGAAAGTCCCCGCAGTAATGTTCCAACATCTAGTGGAAAGCCTTCCCAGAAGAGTGGAGGCTGTTATATCAGCAAAGGGGGGGCCAACTCCATATTAATACCCATGATTTTGGAATGAGATGTCCAACGAGCAGGTGTCCATGTAGTGCTTGTGATAGTCATTGCTAAACAACACACACACAAACACACACACACACACACACACACACACACACACACACACACACACACACACACACACACACACACACACACACACACACACACACACACACACACACACACACACATGCACACACACACAGTCCTCAGTGCCTCTATGAAACCAGTTTGATCTCTTACAGCTGTTGTGCAGTCATCCCCAGCAGCCAGTCAACCCACACAGCCATCCATCACCATATTACTGCATGCAGCCAGGCAGCTTGGTGGGTGTGTGTGCGTGCCCACGTGTGTGTCCTGAGACTATGAGAGCTTTCGTGCAGTGTGTGTGTGTGACTCCATAAATACATAATTGAGTCCCAGTGTAATGAATGGTTGTTATACTGCCCTTTGTCTTTAGCAGTCAGTAACCAATCACCAAACAACGCTATGTGGAGTACAGTAGGGAGACACACGAAATGTCGCAATGTGACATCACTGAGACTGTGACATCATAGCCCCAAGAGAGACAGAGCAGTGAATTTACACATAACCTTTTCAGCCAGTACTTTTTCACCTCACCTCTGGACCAATCATAATATATATATATATATATATATATATATATATATATATAGTTTTCTTGTTTTTTATTTATATTTTCCAATTGATGCAGGATGATTAAGAACAAGCCTGTACTGTAACCTTTGATGCCCCTGAGAGGTAGAGTTTTGGGGTTGGCTGGGATGAGATGATTAAAGGGGGAGTGAGAGCATGGGGAAACCACGTCTGATGCTACTGCAGTATCCTGCAGCTACCTAGACAAGAGGACGGGTGTCGTTCCTTCTTCAAACATCCTTATAAGGAAACATCGCCACCCTGCACACACACACACATTCACTCCCTGAGGAATACCTGGGTAGTGTTCAGAAAGCATGAAAAACAGGAGGAAACAGGGTTTTTTTTTTTACGGAAAATGTACTACATGTATCTAAACAGTTCTCTCCAATCAGAATACAGATTTTTCTTTTAAAAACGTTTTCTGTTTGCAACCCTGGTTGGATATGGAAAGCTGCATGTTAGTCATTGAGCAGACACTCTTATCCAGAGCGACTTAGAGGAGCAATTAGGTTTAAGTTTGTATTTTTATTTTATCCCACCATCTCCTACAGAATGGGAAAAATCTCCCCTGCTCTTTGATTCACAGTGTGTGTGCATGCGCGTGTGTCCGTGCGTACGTGTGTGTGTGTGTGCGTTCGTGCATGCACGTGTGTGTGTGATTAATGAAGGTGGCTGGGTGGCGTCAGCGGGCCATGACAGCCCCAGTAGGAGGAAATCATTTGTCCCCCTCAGCAGGCTCCTGATTCCAGCCAGCAGGAAATGTGCTGATTGCTTAAAACACATCTTGAGGCTGCGGCGGCTATATTAACCCCAATCACTGCACTAGGCATAGCAGCTACGCAGGGAGAGAGACGTGGAAAGGCATTTGACTCTGGTTTTGAAATTGGAAGGGTAAAGTGTGTGTGTGTGTGTGTGTGATTTTCTGTTCGCACCTGCGTCAGTGTGTGTTTATACTGATGTACCATATAAATCCATAGTGTGTTATCTGGGAAGCTCAAGGTGCATAGTGGTGATTTATAAATGTCAGCATTTAATGACCATTAGCATATTAACTGTATGTAGGAAGGAATGGATCCACCATCATACGTAATGAAATGTCAACAGACAGACATACAAGGCCTTTAAGTCCCAGATTGCCTGTATGAAGATGACTTTGAAGCGTTTTTACACTGTAGAGAGAGAGAGAGAGAGGGAGAGAGGGGGAGAGGGAGAGAAGGGGAGAGGGAGAAAGAAGGACAGTGTGGTAAAGTGAAGAGTCTTTCAATCAACCTTTGCTAAAACATTTCACAGGCATTCCTATTCCACAGTCTACATTCCACCCCTACCTTGGCTGCTTGGTTATCCCATCCTCACCGTTTTGTAAAAGGTGTGCCTAAATTAGTCAGGCAGAGTTAATCAGCTATTCCCTCATCCTTCCCCCCTGGGTGCAAAACCTCAGCCTCCAGTGTGATTTTGGTCTGTTGTCCTGGTCTGACCCCCACTGAGCCGTCAGACACTGTGTTAGGAAAGCAGGAGTACTGTCATGGATTTTAGGGAACTTGTCTAACATCCCAAATGATACACTGTTCCCTATATAGTGCAGTACTTTTCACCAGGGGCCATGTAGAGAATAGGGAGCTATTTAGGACGCGGCCTCCGAGACGGCTCTCTCCTCTCTAGATGGGCTAGATGAACAGGAAGTAAAGATATCTTTGTGTTTGCTGTCTTGGTGGTACATTATTGCTGTATGTTTATGGTTTGTTGCATTGTGGTTGAGATATTGTACTTTTTTTATTGGACTGGGTTGATTGGTGCAGTGAAGTAGAAAGATACACCACATGACGTGGTTGTGTGAACACACGTCACATACTATACACATACAGTACACATGCTGCATGGGCACACACATGCGCACGCACGCACGCACGCACGCACACGCACACACACACACACACACACACAAGACTACCTTCTACACTACACACACAGACATCTTCACACGAACACACACATAGACATCTTCACACGAACACACACACACACACACACACCAAATCCACCAGCAAAGACAAAGTTAGTCAGAACAACGCTGCTTTCCACTCCATTTGACTGCTGCAATGCAGCAAAATCTCCAGGGCTGGTTGAGGTTGGTCTAAAACCCAGCTTCAATGCTCCTGGTAGCATGACAGATGCATCCTCATGTCTTATCTCAGCCCTAGGACAAGAGGTTAGCACAAACACCATACATCATCCTGTCATGTGCCTATACAGGGGCCTCAACCCACACTCACCCCTCTCTACATATGAAGGCTACTACGCTCCACTCTAGACTTCTTCTGTATACGCACAGTATACATGTACAGTGCATTCGGAAAGTATTCAAACCCCTTCGCTTTTTTTAAAACATTTTGTTACGTTACAGCCTCATTATAAAATTGCTCAAATCTTTTTTTTCCCCTCATCAATTTACATACAATACCCCATAATGACAAAGCAAAAACTGTTTTTTAGAACATTTGCAAATGTATTAAAAACAAAAAACAGAAAGATCATATTTACATAAGTATTCAGACCCTTTACTCAGTACTTTGTTGAGGCACCTTTTGGCAGCGATTACAGCCTTGAGTCTTCTTGGGTATGATGCTACAAGCTTGGCACACCTGTATTTAGGGAGTTTCTCCCATTCTTCTCTACAGATCCTCTCATGCTCTGTCAGGTTGGATGGGGAGTGTCACAGCACAGCTTTTTTCAGGTGTCTCCAGAGATGTTCGGTCGGGGTTCAAGTTCGGGCTCTGGCTGGGCCACTCCAGGACATTCAGAGACTTGTCCCGAAGCCACTCCTGCATTGTCTTGGCTGTGTGCTCAGTATCAACTTCCAACCCAACTTTGCTATTAAGTTACATTTTTCATGTTGACTTTGTTGTACAGAAAGTTCATACTATTATCACATATTTGACCCAGCACCTCTTTTCAATCTTATATAGCAACATTAGAAATAGTGTGTTTTACATTGGATAAAAGTACAGACTCACAGCTACAACATTGTATATCATAGACTGCAGTTGAGGAACAATGGGGAAGTAATTATGCTTTGAAAGTGAATAAACTTGTAACCCCACTTGTCTTGAATGTTTTGGTACACCCTGCTTGAGAGCTCTCCTTTGTCTATTCCCACTCAGCATTGTTCACACCCTCTTATCGCCTTAATCCCACCCATCTCTTCAAGGATTCACATGCGAGGCCATGTGCTAAACAGGGCGAGTAAGGCAGTGTAGTAAACAAGCAACGATTTCAAGACTAAACGTGGTGAAAATAGTAGCCTACAATAAAGAAAAACCCAAGGTAAAAAAAATATATTTATCTCGTCCTTGGCCTACATCGTAATCTAGGTCATGTTGTTCTTCACATTACCTTCTCTGGTGAACACACACTATATCAAATGAAATTCAAGTTTGTTTGTCACATGCACAGGATACAGCAGGTGTAAAGAGTACAGTGAAACGGTTACTTGCATATTTCCATAGTAACAATATAAAAAATAGAAAATAAAAAAAATACTATAACAAAAAGTGTCAATGCCAGTAGAGAAAGAACTAAATAATATACAGTATGTAGAAGAACAATATCAATAACGATATCAGTTATACTGGTGATAGATGAGGTAGTTACAGTACATCAGTTCACCTCCCAAGTTTAGATAATAAACAAATAACCTCATACAACGCAATGAAAATTATATTCACCTGAAGTGCTGGTACTGCTGTGTTAGCGGCCTGAAGTACGGAGTCAGGTATTGTTGCCAGCCATAGCTTTCCACCAGCACCGTACCATCCTCCAGTCCAACCAGCTGTGGGATGTTGACTTCACCACACCAGAAATCTCAGACAAAGTGTTCACTCTGGTGTTTTCCGAAGCGGTGCTTGATGAGGCCGAAGCACCAGTCGGGTGCAAACTTGTTGTGGCCTGTGATCAGGAAGTGAAGGTCCAGACTGTGATGGAGCTTGTGCACGGTCCGCCAGGCACAACACCAGAGTAAAAACTTGTTCTTGTTAAAAAGTATATGGGACCTGGCTGCAAAAAAAGAAAGAAAGTAAAACAATAGGGTCAGAAGGATTGTGCACCTGCAAACAACAACAAAATAACATTAGAGAAATGAAAATGCATTGTCACATCCCTGTCGGCCTGTCGTTACACAGTTCAGTGAAAGACGCATGCCTGCTTCCCTTGACTTTAACAGCATTTTGTTACGTTACAACCTTATTCTAAAATGATGAAATAAATAAAAAATCTCAGCAATCTACACAAAATTTCCGATAATGACAAAGCACAAAATGTTTGGGGATTTTTTTGCAATTTATAAAAATAAAAAAAAACAGAAATACCTTATTTACATAAGTATTCAGACCCTTTGCTATAAGACTCAAAATTGAGCTCAGGTGCATCCTGTTTCTATTGATCAAGATGTTTCTACAACTTGATTGGAGTCCGCCTGTGGTAAATTAAATTGATTGAACATTATTTGGAAAGGCACAGACCTGTCTATATAAGGTCCCACAGTTGACAGTGGATGTCAGAGCAAAAACCAACCCATGAGGTTGAAGGAGTTGTCCGTAAAGCACTGAGACAAGATTCTGTCTAGGCACAGATCTGGGGAATGGTACCAAAACATTTCTGCAGCATTGAAGGTCCCCAAGAACACCGTGGCCTTCATTATTCTTAAATGGAAGAAGTTTGGAACCACCAAGACTCTTCATAGAGCTGGCCACCCGGCCAAACTGAGCAATCGGAGGAGAAGGGCCTTGGTCAGAGAGTTGACCAAGAACACAATGGTTACTGTGATAGAGCTCGAGAATTCCTCTGGGAAGAACCTTCCAGAAGAACAACCATCTCTGCAGCACTCCACCAATCAGGCCTTTATGGTAGAGTGGCCAGACGGAAGCCACTCCTCAGTAAACGGCACATGACAGCACGCTTGGAGTTTGCCAAAAGGCACCCAAAGACTCTAAAACCATAATAAACAGGATTCTCTGTTCTGATGAAACCAAGATTGAACTCTTTGGCCTGAATGACAGCATCATGCTGTTGGAATGTTTTTCAGTGGCAGGGACTGGGAGAGTAGTCAGGATTAAAGGAAATATGAATGGAGCAAAGTACATAGAGTTCCTTGATGAAAACCTGCTCCAGAGCGCTCAGGACCTCAGACTGGCGCAAAGGTTCACCTTCCAAAAGGACAATGACGCTAAGCACACAGCCAAGACAACGCAGGAGTGGCTTCGGGACAAGTCTCTGAATGTCCTTTTGTGGCCCAGCCAGAGGTAAAATAAAAAAGAACAAATAAAATAAAGAGCCCGGACTTGAACCTTGATCAAACATCTCTGGAGAGACCTGAAAATAGCTGTGCAGCGACGCTCCCCATCCAACCTGACAGAGCTTGAGAGGATCTGCAGAGAAGAATGGGAGAAACTCCCCAAATAACAGTGTGCCGAGCTTGTGGCATCATACCCAAGAAGACTCAAGGCTATAATTGATGCCAAAGGTACTTCATCAAAGTACTGAGTAAAGGGTCTGAATACTTATTTAAATATGATATTTCCGTTTTTTTTAAATACATTTCCAAAAAATTATAAAAACCTGTTTTTACTTTGTCATTATGAGGTATTGTGTGTAGATTTACGAGGGTAAAAAATGATTTAATACATTTTAGAGTAACGCCGTAACATGACAAAATGTGGAAAAAGTCAAGGGGTCTGAATACTTCCCAAAAGCATTGTATATATAGTACCCGTCAAAATTTGACACCTACTCATTCAAGGGTTTTTCTTTATTTGTACTATTTTCTACATTTTTAGAATAATAGTGAAGACATCAAAACTATGAAATAACACATATGGAATCAGGTAGTAACCGTAAAAGTGTTAAACAAAGCTAAATATATTTTATATTTGAGATTCTTTAAAGTAGCCACACTTTGCCTTGATGACAGCTTTGCACACTCTTGGCATTCTCTCAACCAGCTTCACCTGGAATGCTTTTCCAACAGTCTTGAAGGAGTTCCCACATATGCTGAGCACTTGTTGGCTGCTTTTCCGTCCTTCTGCGATCTAACTCATCCCATACCAGCATGCTGTGGTAGCCATGCTGGTTAAATGTGCATTGAATTCTAAATAAATCACTGACAGTGTCACCCTCACACCATCATACATCCTCCTCCATGCTTCACGGTGGGAACCACACATACAGAGATCATCCATTCACCTACTCTGCGTCTCACAAAGATATGGCGGTTGGAACCAAAAATCAAAAATTTGGACTCATCAGAACAAAGGACAGATTTTCACCAGTCTAATGTCCATTGCTCTTGTTTATTGGCCCAAGCAAGCCTCTTTGTCTTATTGGTGTCCTTTAGTAGTGGTTTCTTTGAACAGTTGATGTTGAGATGTGTCTGTTACTTGAACTCTGTGAAGCATTTATTTGGGCTGCAATTTATGAGGCTGGTAAGTCTTATCCTCTGCAGCAGAGGTAAAACTCTCAATCTTCCTTTCCTGTGGCGGTTCTCATGAAAGCCAGTTTCATCATAGCGCTTGATGGTTTTTTGCGACTGCACTTGAAGAATCTTTCAAAGTTCTTCAATTTTTCCGCATTAACTGACCTTCATGTCTTAAAGTTATGATGGACTGTCATTTCTCTTTGCTTATTTGAGCTGTTCTTGCCATAATATGGACTTGATTAGGCTATAACTAGCAACGCAACCCTTGCCCGTACATATGGATGAATGCTTCTCCCTCTCTGTCATGGATGCCATGATTGCCCTTATTTGGAAGATGTAATCCGGAGACAGGTGTTTTATACAACAGCCTTCTACGTTCTCTTTTCGACTCCCTCTGCATTTGCAATCAAACGCTGTTTCCACTGGGCATTCCACTGATTTCGAAACATGGTCAACTTCTTCTGTGACAACAGCACTGTTGTTTGCCATGTCTTCCTCATCACTGTCATTAGAAGACTCTACAATGTTTTTGCCTAAATCAGGAATTTCCTCATCGTCTGATTCATTTTCAGTCAGATAGAATAAGCATGGCCCGATCGTCCTCCAGAAAGTAGTTCATCACAACTTTTCCCCACTGATCTTTGTCAATAGGGCCTGCTACATTCAGGGCAGCAATGTTGTTGAGAGCATTAGAAACACTTTTTAAGTTCTCCATGATATCTTTCAAAAAAGCTGCAGTAGCAAGGATGACCTACACATACTGATCAGCTCACGTTATAGACAGAAGCATGCTACATGGCAGACCAATCTGAACTCATCTCTCGGCATGTCCAGCCCATCCATTATCTCAGCCAATCATGGCTGGCGGGAAGGTTCCTGTCTTTATCCGTGGTGAAACCAACTAGGCTCGTAATTTCGTATTCGTATTTACAGATGGCATGCAAGTTTGTTATTAAGGCACATGAAAGTTCACATGTTCCAGAAAGCATTTCTGCCTAAAAACACATTTTGATTTAAAATGTTGTCCTGTGAAGTAGTGACGTGCGGCATACGCCTAGCTTCCTGAAACGGTTCACACATGACCATCCAGCACTTTTGGATATAAGATCGACTGTTACTAACCTCGATTTTGACTTAAAATCTGACTCCGCTATTCCCTTGTTCCCTTGTTCACACTGAACCACATTCCTTTGTTTCATGAAAATCGACTCACCTCCGTTTTATCGGAAAATGTATAGCCACCCAAGAATAAGATGGATGAGCTTCGTTCGAGAGTCTCCTATCAGAGAGACTTGAAAAGCTGCAACATTATATGCCTTGCAGAAACTCCATGCAGCGGCATGATCAACCAACAGTAGCCTCGGGCAAGTCCAAAGGGAGAGGGGTGTGCCTCTTCATAAACAACAACTGGTGCACTGTTTCCAGTGTGAAGGAAATCCCTAGCTTTTTCTCACCTGATAAAGAATAAGCTGCAGACCTTTTTATCTACCAAAAGAGTTCTCATCTGTAATTATCACAGCTGCCTAAATCTCTCCACAAGCCAACACCACTTTGGCAATCAACAAACTGTATGGGGCTATAAACAAATAAGAAACCGCAAACCCAGGGGCAGCATTTCTGGTGGACGGAGACTTTAACGCAGGCAGACTTAAAACCGGTCTACCTCACTTCTACCAACACGTCTCCTCCACCACTAGAGTTGCTAAAACTCTAGACCATTGTTTATTCTACACACAGAAACGCATACAGAACTAGGGATGTTAACAGTTAACCGTTAATCCATTAGCCGACAAAAAATACATTTGACCGGTCATGCTTATCGGTCTATAGGTTAATTTGCATAATTTTGAGGAATTCAATTGGCACGTGTATTATTCCATTAGTCGTCATGTATCTTATCACACGCACACAGCGTATGGAGCCTAGTTTGAGTAGCAGAATGGCCTATCACCTGTCAGACAGCACGAGAGCAGCTCCTCAAAAAGCTGGTGCTGGAGTGAAACATGCTTTTATAAGCCCAGTCATTGCGCAACCAATAATTCTAAATGCAATTGCGTGTTAATTGTTTTGATGGCCACGATTCATGTGTTAAAACTGTTTTGATAGTCTCGGTTAAAAATAGCTACCATTTTATTTCTCAATCTCAACTTGCAACTAAAGCACATCTCCCATTCGCCATTCAAGTCATAGGTTGCTTTCAATGGTAGCCATGATATCAATGCGTTACCCACCACTATACAATGTGGTTTTGAGGGATTAAAATGGCCCGAAAGTTGCTAAAGATGTCAGCCACCCAAGCCATAGACTGTTCACTCTTCTACACGGTACCGGAACATCGGTTCTCAGACTAACATGCTCCGAGACAGCTATAAGACTGCTAAATAGCCACAACACTGCTATACAGTTAATTAAATGGTTCATTAAGACTGCATTAACCCTATCTTGCATTTACCCTATGCACACTCATAAGACTATTATACACACTATATACACAGTCACTCACACACATTACACTGACACACTTACAAAAAAAAACACACACATACACAATCACACACCCACACTTTAACACTCATCATATGCTGCTGCTACTCTGTTCTTTATTTTACTCTTATTATTATCCATCCTGATGCCTAGTCACTTTACCCTGCCTTCATGTACATATCTACCTCAAACACGTTGTACAGCATCTCTGCACATTGATCTGGTTCTGGTACTCCCTTTATGTAGCTTTATTCTTGTGCATTTTATTCCTCCTGTGTTACTATTTTCCTTTTTGTGTTATTTTTTAAAAACTCTGCATCCTTGGGAAGGGCTCCAAAACCAGCATTTCACAGAAAAGTCTACACCCGTTGTATTCGGCGCATGTGACATATAAAATGTGATTACATCTTTGATTTAATGGTGAAGCAGGATGTGACACACATGCTCAGACAGAATACACAAACGCTAGACCAGTCTAGAGACGGAACACAGAAACTAGATGGAATGTACCGTATTGGACTAGATGGATCAGACCTAACCGGAACTCGTAGACCCCCAAACAGATCACATGGGTGTCTCAGACCCATTCCAGTCAGAGAGTGTATGGAATGGTTCCATTTTTATTTAGCCCCTTCTCTCTGTCCCTTGTTTCCGCCTTTTACGTTCGTTTCCTGCCATTGGCGTCACAGACAGATCCCCTGATAATGTTGAGGGAGAGTTATAGCTAGTACACTAAAGTCCTCAAGGCTTCCTCACTAAATCTACAGGCACAAACAGTCCACTCTGCAGAGAACCTGACTTTAGAGACTGACACTGAGATGGGACATTAAATCTGAAAACTGCTGGACCAGAAATTAAACAAATGTATCTCTCTCCACAGAAAGATGAGCTGTGAAAGACAGCGTGGATGGTGATCTCTCCTACTGGAACTCAGCTGTCTTCACCTCTCAACCGTGTGCCTGCTCCCATCCCACTGCCATAGAGATCTGCTCTCCCTCACACCACTAGCCAACGCTAGTATCATTTGAACCATCTCCCAACTTACTGTGATTTGCTGCAGCTGAGTTGCCCTGTTGTAACAGAAGAAAGTAAGAAAGTAAGCTAACGTAAGTTACTTTCTAATTTTCTCTCACACTTAGGTCAGCTTTTTTGGCAGTTCTTTTTGCCAGTGAACATTGGTTCCCAACTGACCTAGCTGGTTCGCTAAAGGGCAAATAAAGACAGGAAGATAGAATCAGAGTCAGCAAGATGGACGAGTCGTACAAAAACAGGACGTCACTGGTGAAGGGCGCCAAGGACATCGCCAAGGAGGCCAAACGCCATGCCGCTAAGAAGGTCAGCAAGGTCGTCAACCGCGCCGCGGACGAGTACTCCTCCCAACGCAACTACAGCCAGTTCCAGAACGAGGACGACGATGATGATGACGGACGCTACGCCTACACGCAGCCCGACGGCAACGACGGTCTTACCGCCAAAGACGAAGACGAGGAAGACTATGCCAGTGACGCCACGGAGGGTCACGATGATGAAGATGAGATCTATGAGGGGGAGTATCAGGGGGTGCCTGCTGACGGGAAGCCTAGAGACGGGCATGATTCTCTGGGTCAACTTGTCTCAGACAGTATGAGGGACCGTAAGGACCTGGAGCAAGAGAGGCAGGCGGACGAGGAGGAGCTGGCCCAGCAGTATGAGCTGATCATGCAGGAGTGTGGCCACGGCAGGTTTCAGTGGCAGCTGTTCTTCGTGCTGGGCATGGCGCTGATGTCTGATGGAGTGGAAGTGTTCGTGGTGGGGTTCGTCCTGCCCAGCGCCGAGCTGGACATGTGTGTTCCCAACTCTGGAGCAGGGTGGCTAGGTAAGGTGTGTGTGTGTGTGTGTGTGTGTGTGTGTGTGTGTGTGTGTGTGTGTGTGTGTGTGTGTGTGTGTGTGTGTGTGTGTGTGTGTGTTGATAGAAACTAGTGATTGGGGGAAATAACGATACAGTTATAAATTGGGAAATTATTTTTGATGATATATTGTATTGTGTCATTTTGACAATAGAGCAACATTATTTTTGCGCTAGTTGGCTGTACCTGTACCAAAACTCCAGAATTGTCCTTTGATAGCATGTTCTCCATGTTCTTTTTCAAAAGGGAGCTAATTTGATTTCAGCACTTTTATTTCCATGACTGATCAAAACTTGTTTTCTCATGGCTCTCTCTTCTCCCTCTGCAGCAGACATACAGTGCATTCAGAATGTTTTCAGACACCTTGACTTTTTCTACATTTTGTTACACTACAACCTTATTCCAAAAAGGATTACCCATAATGACAAAGCAAAAACAAGCTTGGCACACCTGTATTTGGGGAGTTTCTCCCATTCTTCTCTGCAGAGCGTTGCTGCACAGCTATTTTCAGGTCTCTCTAGAGATGTTCGATCAGGTTCGATCAAGTCCGGGCTCTGTCTGGGCCACTCAAGGACATTCAGAGGCTTGTCCCAAGACATCTTCTGTGCTGTTTTGGCTGTGCTGTTAGGGTCGTTGTCCTGTTGGAAGGTGAACCATTGTCCCAGTCTGAGGTCCTGAGCGCTCTGGAGCAGGTTTTCATCAAGGATCTCTATCCTTTGCTCTGTTAATCTTTCCCTCGATCCTGACTAGTCTCCCAGTCCCTGCCACTGAAAAACATCCCCTCAGCATGTTGTTGCCACCACCACGCTTCACCGTAGGGATGGTGCCAGGTTTCTTCCAGATGTGACACTTGGCATTCAGGCCAAAGAGTTCAATCTTGGTTTCATCAGACCAGAGAATCTTGTTTCTCATGGTCTGAGAGGTTTTTAAGTGCCTTTTGGCAAACTCCAAGCTGGCTATCATGTGCCTTTCACTGAGGAGTGTCTTCCATCTGGCCACTCTACCATAAAGGCCTGATTGGTGGAGTGCTCCAGAGATGGATGTCCTTCTGGAAGGTTATCCCATCTCCACAGAGGAACTCTGGAGCTCTGTCAGAGTGACCATTGGGTTCTTGGTCACCTCCCTGATCAAGGCCATTGTCCCCCGATTGCTTAGTTTGGCCGGGCGGCCAGCTCTAGGAAGAGTCTTGGTGGTTCCAAACTTCTTCCATTTAAGAATGATGGAGTCCACTGTGTTCTTGGGGACCTCCAGATCTGTGCCTCGACTCAATCCTGTCTCGGAGCTCTACGGACAATTCCTTCGACCTCATGGCTTGGTTTTTCCTCTGACACCTTATATAGACAGTTATGTGCCTTTCCAAATCATGTCCAATCAATAGTATTTGCCATAGGTGGACTCCAAACAAGTTGTAGAAACATCTCAAGGATGATCAATGGGAACAGGATGCCCCTGAGCTTAATTTCGTGTTTCGTAGCAAAGGGTCTGAATAAGGTATTTCTGTTTTTTAAGTTGAAAAAAATCTGAAAACCTGTTTTCGCTTTGTCATTATGGCGTATTGTGTGTAGATTTATGATTTAAAAAATGTATTTGATACATTTTAGAATAAGGCTGTAACATAACAAAACGTGGAAAAAGTCAAGGGGTCTGAATACTTTCCAAAGGCACTGTGTGGTGAGCAATATGTTTGGAATATCGAATCACAATTCAATCACAGTATCGAATAAAAATACATATAGAATCGTGATAATCGTGAGAATCGCAATACATATCGTATTGGCCTAAGTATCGTGATAATATCATATCGTGAGGTACCTGGCAATTCCCAGCCCTAGTAGAAACAGGGGCAGTGAGGACATTGGATGCCATTTACAACTGTATTCTCATTGCGTTCGAGCATGTTGAGTTGTCATGCCACCTACGGAACGCCGTTTTGGTCTTTGCGTGTCAAATGACTGTAGTCTCTACTGGTCATTGTTTTCAGGCTGGATCTATTGGTGCTAGTTAGGTACCAAGCTAAAGCTAGCTACCCAAGAAGTTGCGGTGGAACAAATAATGCCATCGCGGTATTGAAAACACATTGTTCGTTGCCAGTGTGTGCTTGTTTGCAGACTTTTTTGTACAGCTTTGACAGTGCTACTGATAGTGTTGGCGCTTGGCTTGCACGTGCAAATTCATCACACACAACATTCTAATAGAATTGTGTTATTTGACGTGTCACATTAAAAGCTTATATAACACTTCAAATAGTGTTATTGTATCTTGTTGGACACGTAAAGACCAAAACGGTGTTCCACACCCACCAGCTATTTGTATACCTGAGTAGGAGGTGTTTTCTTTCCTTCCGCACTAGGGAGCAGTGAGTATGTTGTTCGTGTCTACAGAACTATGAATTCCAAGGCCACATAAAATCCAGCCGCAGTTTTTATTTATTTATTTATTTTATTTTATTTTACCTTTATTTAACCAGGCAAGTCAGTTAAGAACAAATTCTTATTTTCAATAACGGCCTGGGAACAGTGGGTTAACTGCCTGTTCACATGTCACCATCCTCATCATCCTATCTGAGGTAACGGTGACTCACACTAACGAAACAGAGAAACCACCCACACCAATTCATCACCAAGTCACTTCAACGAGGATAATTGTGTAATATTTGTTTGAAATTCAGGGGGCAGGTGCTCAAAATGAGAAAAATAAAACTTTTGTAGTGAACATTTTTCTTCTTTTTTGGAGCCCTATTTATTTCTGCAGCAACACACTCACTCACCCAACCTGACAGAGATTGAGAGGATCTGCAGAGAAGAATGGGCGAAACTCTCCTAATACAGGTGTGCCAAGGTGTGTCAAAACATATAATAATAATAATAAATAAAAAATAACACAATAAAATAGCAATAATGAGGCTATATACAGTGGGGAGAACAAGTATTTGATACACTGACGATTTTGCAGGTTTTCCTACTTACAAAGCATGTAGAGGTCTGTCATTTTTTATCATAGGTACACTTCAACTGTGAGAGACAGAATCTAAAACAAAAATCCAGAAAATCACATTGTATGATTTTTAAGTAATTAATTAGCATTTTATTGCAGATGTGAGTGCTACGAGGCCTTTTCTTGGGCACAAGGACTATGGTGTCTGCTTGAAACATGTAGGTATTACAGACTCGGTCAGGGAGAGGTTGAAAATATCAGTGAAGACACTTGCAGGTTGGTCCGTGCATGCTCTGAGTACACCTCCTGGTAATCCGTCTGGCCCCACGGCCTTGTGAATGCTGACTTGTTTAAAGGTCTTGCTGACATTGGCTACGTAGAGCCTGATCACACAGTCTTCCGGAACAGCTGGTGCTCTCATGCTTGCTTCAGTGTTGCTTGCCTCGAAGCAAGCATAAAAGGCATTTAGCCCGTCTGGTAGGCTCGCGTCACTGGGCAGCTCGCGGCTGAGTTTCCCTTTGTAGTACCTAATAGTTTGCAAGCCCTGCCACATCTGCCGAGCGTCAGAGCCGATGTAGTAGGAATCAATCCTAGTCCTGTATTGACGCTTTGCCTGTTTGATGGTTCGTCTGAGGGCATAGCGGGATTTCTTATAAGCATCCGGATTAGTGTCCCACTCCTTGAAAGTGGCATCTTAGGCTTTAGCTCAGTGCGGATGTTGCCTGTATTCCATGGCTTCTGGTTGGGATATGTATGTACGGTCACTGTGGGGACAACGTCATTGATGCACTTATTGATGAAGCCGATGACTGAGGTGGTATACTCCTCCATGCCATTGGATGACTCCCGGAACATATTCCAGTCTGTGCTAGCAAAACAGTCCTGGAGCATAGCATCCGCGGCATCTGACCACTTCCGTATTGAGCGAGTCATAGCTACGTCCTGCTTTAGATTTTTGCTTGAAAGTAGGAATCAGGATAGAATTATGGTCAGATTTGCCAAATGGAGAGTGAGGAAGAGCTTTGTACGCATCTCTGTGTGTGGAGTAAAAGTAGTCTAGGTTTTTTTCCCTCTGATTGCACATGTGAAATGCTGGTAAAAATGAGGTAAAACTGATTTAAGTTTGCCTGCATTATGGTCCCTGGCCACTAGGAGCACCGCTTCTGGATGTGCATTTCATTTTTAGCTTATGGCCTTACACAGCTCGTTGAGTGCGGTCTTAGTGCCAGCGTCGGTTTGTGGTGGTGAATAGACGGCTACAAGAAACATAGATGAAAACGCTCCTGGTTGATAGTGTGGTCAACAGCTTATCATAAGGTACTACATAAGGTACCTCAGGCAAGCAATACATCAAGACTACCTTAATATTAGACATCATGCACCATCTGTTATTGACAAATAGACACACACTCCCACCTCTTGTCTTACCGGACGTAGCTGTTCTGTCCTGCCGATGCACGGAAAACCCAGCCAACTGTTTGTTATCCATGTCGTCGTTCAGCCACGAGACTGTGAAACATCAAATATTACAGTTTTTAATGTCCCGTTGGTAGGATAGTCTCGAATGGAGCTCATCCAGTTTATTGTCCAGTGATTGCACGTTGACCAATAGAATGGGTGGTAGAGGCTTCTTACCCACTTGCCGACAAATTCTCACAAGGCACCCTGACCTGCGCCCCCTGTATTTCCTTATTTTCCTCAAGCAAAGGACGGAGAATTGGGCCTTGTCCGGGAGCAACATTATATCCTTCGTGTCAGACTCATTAAAGAAAAAATCTTTGTCCAGTTCCAGGTGAGTAATCGCTGTACTGATGTCCAGAAGCTCTTTTCGGGTCATAAGAGAAGGTAGCATCAATATTATGTACAAAATGAAAAACACACAAATTATGTACAAAATGAAAAACATACAAAATAGCACAGTTGGTTAAACAGCAGCCATCCACTCCGGCGACATTTTTCTGGACAATAATCCCGATGAGATAAATCAAGTTCTTGACCTCAGCTGAATCTGGGAATGAATGGTGTGGCTGTTGAACAAGTTGAGGAGACTAAATTACTTGGTGTTACCTTAGATTGCAAACTGTCATGGTCAAAATATATAGATTCAATGGTTGTAAAGATGGGGAGAGGTCTGTCTGTAATAAATAGATTTTGTGCTTTTTTGACACCACACACAAGTGCTGCAAAGAAAGCTGCAGCTGGCCCAGAGCAGAGCTGAACGTCTTGCTCCTCATTGTAATCGGAGGGCTAATATTAATACTGCGCTTGCCAATCTCTCTTGACTAAGAGTTGAGGAAAGACTGACTGCGTCACTTCTTGTTTTTATAAGAAATATTAATGTGTTGGAAATTCCAAATGGTTTGCATCTTCAACTTACACACAGCTCTGACACACACGCTTACCCCACCAGACGTGCCACCAGAGGTCTTTTCACAGTCCCCAGGTCCAGAACAAATTCAAGGAAACGTACAGTACTATACAGAGCCATGAGTGCCTGGAACTCCCTTCCCTCTTTTATAGCGCATGTAAACAGCAAACCTGGTTCCAAAAACACCTCACGGTGCAACGCCTCTCCCCCATGTGACCTACTTGTTGTGTGTATGTACTGACATGTATGTGTAACTGATAGATGCACACACACACACACACACACACACACACGCACACACACACACACACACACACACACACACACACACACACACACACACACACACACACACACACACACACACACACACACACACACACACACACACACACACACACACATACACACACACACACACACACACACACACACACGCACACACACACTCACTCTACATGTTAATGTTTTTAAATGTATGTCAATGATAAAGTATTTTATCTGCCATTGGAGTTGGCCATGGATGTGTTACGCATTTTACGTTTGCAAGATAGCCTTAACTTTAGGCTATTTGCTTCATTACGGAAGTAATATTGAATTGTGTTTGGTTGACAACTCAACCAAATATCAACGTTTAAAGTAGATGAATCTACTGCATGGATAGTTCCATCTGAGCCACTGGCTTAATCCCATATTTTTGCTTGTATTTTTGGTTGAGTTGGAGACGTGAATCCAACATATCGTTTGTTAACATGTCGACAAGTTAATAGGCTATTTATTGTATTTCAAATGGGATATTGAAATGTGTTTGGTTGTCAAACCAACCAAATATCAACATTTGAAGGAGATGGATCTTCTGATTGGCTAGTTTATTTCCAGTTTGTCAACAAATTAATAATTGATAAGTTGGCTTCACGTCTCCATCTGAACCAAAAATCTAAGTTAAAGAAGAGGAGTAAATCAAATCAAACTTTAAATGAAGTTTGATTTGATTTAAAAATAAAGTTTGATTTGATTTAGTCGTAGGGCGGCAGGTAGCCTAGCGGTTAAGAGCGTTGGGCCAGTAACTGAAAGATTGCTGGTTCAAATCCTAGAGCCGACTAAATGAAATATCTGTCAATGTACCTTTGAGTAAGGCACTTAATCATAATTACTCCTGTAAGTTGCTCTGGATAAGAGTGTCTGCTAAATGTAGTCAGTCCTGTTCTTTAACTTAGATTTTGGATGGAGATGGGAATCCAACATAATAATGTTTAATTTGTAGACAAACTGGAATTAAAGTTAGACACTAAATATCATACAATTTTAAACCAAATAGACCTTGAAACCGATGGTCGGCCCGCTCATTAGGTAACACCGCCAACAACAACACATAAAACCTCACATAATTCTGCCCCAAAACAATGACAATTTCTCTCAACCAGTGGCATAAGGTCTTTTTACTTGAGCGTTGATGCTGTCCTGTGATAAGCAGTGCCCACTTTGTCATATCACAGATCTGGGGAAGGGTACCAAAAAAATGATCTAGCATTGAAGGTCCCCAGGAACAAAGTGGCCTCCATCATTCTTAAATGGAAGAAGTTTGGAACCACCAAGACTCTTCATAGAGCTGGCCGCCCAGCCAAACTGAGCAATCAGGGGAGAAGGGCCTTGGTCAGGGAGGTGACCAAGAACTTGATGGTCACTCTGACAGAGCTCTGGAGTTCCTCTGTGGAGATGGGAGAACCTTCCAGAAGTACAACCCTCTCTGTAGCACTCCACCAATCAGGCCTTTATGGTAGAGTGGCCAGAGAGCTCCCTGATGAAAACCTGCTCCAGAGCACTCAGCACACAGCCAAGACAACACAGGAGTGGCTTCCGGACTTGAACCCGATCGAACATCTCTGGAGAGACTTGAAAATAGCTGTGCAGAGACGCTCCCCATCTAACCTAACAGAGCTTGAGAGGATCTGCAGAGAAGAATGGGAGAACCTCTTCAAATACATGTGTGCCAAGCTTGTAGGGTCATACCCAAGAAGACTCGAGGCTGTAATCGCTGCCAAAGGTGCTTCAACAAAGTGGCTGAATATTTATGTAAATGTTATATTTCAGTTTCTAAACTTATTTTTGCTTTGTCCTAATGGGGTATTCTGTGTAGATTGATCTGGATTTTTTCCCCAAACCATTTTAGAATAAGGCTGTAACGTAACAAAATGTGGAAAAAGTCAAGGGGTCTGAATACTTTCTGAATGCACTGTAAATCATGTAGCAGATATAGGATATGGTAGAAAGAGAATGTGGCCTTTTCTGTAGCCTACAGGCTAGAGATAAAATGTTTGACAATGTAATGAGATGGACACATTTTACATCATGCAGGTTTCTCTGATCAAATAGCCTAACCTAAGACACGTTTTACATCAAATAGCTTAACCTAAATGACGCCCAATCAAAAAAAATGCGTTGTCATGATAACAAACAACATATCTTAAAAACAGGACAGGTCAAAGTAAAATGGACAATATGGAATGAACAATCACAACTGTTGTCCAGGAGTTTCACCCCTTGTCATGATCATTGGTTTCAAGTTTGTATCTGTACATTTTTGACAAGCTGATAATAGCGAAAAAGAAAATACTTTTGCATTTCCCGCATTGTAAACACTTTGTAAATAGGCTCACAATAACTCCTGATAAAGTTGGGTAGCTGCTATTCAGAGCTTCAATAGCCAAATTGATAAGTCAGGACTAACAAAGCATTTGCAACAGCCTGTTTTACAAATGGTGGGCCTACCACAATGATGGGTATTCATAAAATTCCATTGTGGGCCAACATGGTAGGCTACACCCCAGTAAGCAAGAGGCGACGTCTTTTGGACGTCTTTTTTTATAAACGGTAGGCTTACCACATACTGTAGATGGGCATTCATAACATTCAATTTCACCTCAGTTAGCATGGACTGACGCCAATGCCTTTTTAATGTTTATTTTTTGGTGCAGTTCGGACTGGCCTTGATTTCCACATCCATGGACACTGGTTTTTGGTCCGGTCCAGACCAAATCTGAAACAATCATAGTCTATTTTTGGTTCAGATTTTGTGCATTCTGGACAGCCTTGATTTGGCCCAAAAAACAAGTATTTTCAATTTCGATTCAGAAAAAAATAAGCGTGATTTCAACATCCGGAAAATACATCTTTTCAACGTCTGGAAAATTCATATTTTAATTTTTTTGTCCCGAACTGAAAATGAACCTGATTTCAACGTCCACAAAGTACGTATTTTCAACGTTCAGAAAATATGCCTTTTCACCTTTCATTCAGAACCTAAATTGAACCTAACTTCAACGTCTTTTCAGTCTTTTAGACGTCTTTCTTTCTTTCATCTTTCTTAATGGGACTATTCTAGTTTTGCAGGGGAGCAGTTTTTGGTCTCACCTAGAGCTGCAGAATTGCAAGGGCTGGCCCTGGGCCTATTTATTGTCTATTTTTTTCATGAATCATGGGTTGAATTGAGACAATAGCTGTTGATGACTTTGCAAATGCTACATGGTCTTAAATAGCATCATTGATGATATATGAGTGATCAAATATGGTCACAGCTAATTTGCTCTGTTAAACCTACCTCTTGGAATGACTTTCATAGCAACAGTAAGTATATTTAGTGGAGTTCTCTCAACATTTACTCTCATGATTGCACATTGCCAGAGACAAGTATCATAGCTAAGCATCATAGCTAAGCTAAACATTGCTCTATATAGATCAATTTAGCGGTGAAGATCTGGTGATACTTTAAAGGTACAATATGTTGGATAAAATATGTTAAAATGTGGTTACCATGATGACGTAATCCTGTGGGTGAAATTCCACTCTCAAAACAGCAGTTGATCATTTTTTTCAAATCCAAGGTATTTTCCACTTAGATTTCACATCACAATACATTGACAAAAATGCAAGCAGTTTGTGCTGAGATACAGAGGAACTGGTGTGTGTGTGTAGAGGCCTTGTGGCCCTGAAATGGCCCTCTGGTACAGTGTTGGTCTTATAGCCCAGCCTCATCATGGCTCTATATGAAGGTCATCCACACTGTTAGTGGAGAAGGGCTCCTAATTGACTGTCTGGTTAAGGAGAGAGAGAGAGAGAGAGAGAGAGAGAGAGAGCGAGAGAGAGAGAGAGATGGGGGTCGGAAGAGAGAGAGAGAGAAGTCAGAGAGGGAGACAGTCAGAGAGAGAGAAAGAGAGAGACGGAGAGAGTGAGAGCGAGGGAAGACAGGATTAAAATGATAAAAAAGAGTCACACAGACATTCGACCAGGCCCAGCCCAGGCCAGTGGTCTCACTCCAAGGGTTGTTTTATTTTACTAAGCGTTTGCTCTCTGGCATTTCCAATTCAGACAAGTGTTATAGTTCTGCAATGGCTGGTCAGAGACAAAGAGAGGCATGATTGACTTCAACAAGAAAACATTTCAGCTTTTCTTTTCCCTGCTTTCCTTCATTGTCTCCATCCATTCCCACCCCTCTCTCTTTGTGCTACCTCCCACCCTTCATCCCTTTTATCTCTTCCTCTTCCTCATTTTATCCCACGTCCTCTTCATTACATCCCCCTCTCTCGCCCTCCCTCTCTGTGTCTCTCACTGCTATTAGGTGATTGTGAGGGTGAGATATTACTGTGAGGTAGTATAATCTCTATGGTATTGTGCTTCTCTCTGCAGTTTAGCCGTGCTTAGCTGGCTCAGTTAAACCCGCTTGACTGAGGAAGAACAGGGAGGAGGAGGAGGAGGAGGAGGGGGAGGAGAGAGCAGGAGACTAAGATTGAGCCTGCCTCCCTACGAAACATTCTGAGACACTTCAAATCTCTCCTCCTCTCCTCCTGTCTTCACTCCTCCTCTCCCTCCAACTATCTTCTCTGTGTTCTGTTGAAGGTTTGACTCAGGGTCAGTGGATAGACACAGCAGGGGTCGGCAGAGCATGATTGGAGATTTGTGTGTCTGTGTGTGCGTGTGTCTGCGTGCCCGTGCCTGTGTGTTAATCAACACAACGAGGTGATAAATTGGCTGAACTGGAGCCATGAGGTCAACTAATTAAAGCATACAGGGATAAAGCACCAACGCTGTGCGTGTGTCTGTGTGTGTTGTCTGTGTGTCTGTGTGTGTGTGTGTGTGTGTGTGTGTGTGTGTGTGTGTGTGTGTGTGTGTGTGTGTGTGTGTGTGTGTGTGTGTGTGTGTGTGTGTGTGTGTGTGTGTGTGTGTATGTGTGTGTGTGAAATGGATGGGTTAAGCTGAAAATACTGACAGACACAAACCAGCTCACAGTCTGATGTCAAGTGTTCTGTCCACCCTGGCCTGCCCCCTCCTGTCAGTAGACGAGTGAAGACTGGGGGCTGCAGGCAGGCAGGAGGCAGGATGCTAATACAAGTGTCTGCCTCAACATGATAATGGACTGCTTTGTTTCCTGACAGGACTCCTGTCTCTTTCTCTCTGTGTGTGTGTGTGTGTGTGTGTGTGTGTGTGTGTGTGTGTGTGTGTGTGTGTGTGTGTGTGTGAGTGAGTGTAATACTGGCATTTTCTCAAATGAATCAGAATCAAAAGTCACTGAACCAAAATATTAATGCAACATGTAAAGTGTTGGTCCCATGTTTCATGAGCTGAACTAAAAGATCCAAGAAATTTTCCATACGCACAGAAAGCTTTTTTGTGCACAAATTTGTTTACATCCCTGTCAGTGAGCATTTCTCCTTTGCCAAGATAATCCATCCACCTGACAGGCATATCAAGAAGCTGATTATACAGCATAATCATTACACAGGTGCACCTTGTGCTGGGGACAATAAAAGGCCACTCCAAAATGTGCAGTTTTGTCACACAATACAATGCCACAGATGGATCCAGTTTTGTGGGAGAGTGCAATTGGCAATTTGACTGCAGGAATGTCCACCAGAGCTGTTGCCAGAAAATTTTATGTAAGTGTTCACGCCTTAAGTCGTTTTAGAGAATTTGGCAGTACGTCCAACCGGCCGCACAACCGCAGACCACTTGTAACCACGCCAGCCCAGGACCGCCACATCTGGCTTCTTCACCTGCGGGATCATCTGAGACCAGCCAACCGGACAGCTGATGAAACTGTGGGTTTGCACAACCGAAGAACAAACAAACTGTTGCACAAACAAACTGTCAGAAACCGTCTCAGGGATGTTCATCTGCTCGGCTTCCTCACCAGGGTCTTGAGCTGACTGCAGTTTGGTGTGGTAACCAACTTCAGTGGGCAAATGCTCATCTTCGGTGGCCACTTGCACACTGGAGAAGTGTGCTCTTCACGGATTAATCCCAGTTTCAGCTGTACTGGGCAGATGGCAGACAGTGTGTATGGTGTCGTGTGGGGGCGAGCAGTTTGCTGATGTCAACGCTGTGAACAGAGTGCCCCATGGTGGCGGTGGAGTTATGGTATTGGCAGGCATAATCTTCGGACAACAAACATAATATAATCTTATCAATGGCAATTTGAATGCACAGAGATCCTGATTCTGAGGCCCATTGTCGTGTCATTCATCTACCGCCATCACCTCATGTTTCAGCATGATAATGCATGGCCACATGCCACAAGGATCTATACACAATTCCTGGAAGCTGAAAATGTCCCAGTTCTTCCATGGCCTGCATACTCACCAGACATGTCACCCATTAAGCATGATTGGGATGTTCTGGATCGACGTGTACGACAGCGTGTTCCAGTTCCCACCAATATCCAGAAACTTCGCACAGCCATTGAAGAGGAGTGGGACAACATTCCACAAGCCACAGTCAATAGCCTGATCAACGCTATGTCGCGCTGCATGAGGCAAATGGTGGTCACACCAGATACTGACT
This sequence comes from Oncorhynchus mykiss, assembly GCF_013265735.2. Classification (NCBI taxonomy): domain Eukaryota; kingdom Metazoa; phylum Chordata; class Actinopteri; order Salmoniformes; family Salmonidae; genus Oncorhynchus; species Oncorhynchus mykiss. The sequence goes on along the minus strand of NC_048593.1, from coordinate 13,841,541 downwards.
GGTTTTCTGATCCACGTCACTACCTTTTTTAAGCTATCTCTGACCAACAGATGCATTTCTGTATTCCCAGTCATGTGAAATCCATAGATTAGGGCCTAATTTATTTATTTAAATTGACTGATTTCCTTATGTGAACTATAACACTATATTTTTGTTCGGTGTCATTTAGAACAGTTGTAAGATGATATAACTGTTTTCCTTCTCTACACCATTCTAATATTCCATGTAGTAGATGCTCTCAGACAGACCTGTCAATCAAACGTCAACCTCCGGGGATTCCCTGAATCTTGGGGGAATCCCTAAAGATACCCCCGGAATGTACCCAATGTTCCAGTTCCGGAATTACTCAGCTGTTTCTCTCTGTTGTCGCCCCTTCTCTCCTCTTCTCCTCTCCTCCTCTCCTCCTCTTCTTTTATCCTCTCCTCCGTGCTGAGAGTGTAGTGGCAGAGGAGCGTAGCGTGGACGGGGAATTATGCTTACACATAAGAGCTAATTACCATAGAGACAAACCCACCGCGCCGCTCCCCGCTTGACGCTTACTGCTCCCGTCTCGTCTGGCGGAGATAACAGCAGCAGCAGCAGCTAAAGTTGAGTTAGTGAAGTATTCCCTCTGGGTTGGAGGCAGAGCTGCACACTGTGCCGTACCGTTGGAGAGGAGAGAAAAGATAAGAGAGTCTGCAGAAAATATCTCTCTAAAGTCTATGATTAGTTTCTAATTCAGTTGGACTAAATGCAGCTTTATTTGATGAATGCTTACTACGCAGTCATTTGTAATGGAAGTCAACTCTGAAACGGTGTTTGTGTGTCTGTGTATGAATCACATCGTTTGGATGTGAGGGTTTTTGATTGGATTAGGATCCCTTTTAGTCCTCGTTTGGACTGATCTTCCAGGAGTCTTTAAACACTAAAATACAGTTTATTATGCGATCACATTTTCACATATAACACACTGTTACAAACAGACATAATACGCTGACATATTGACCAGATAAACACTCTAACAATCTGAAAAGATAGGTTGATTCCTTCATCTACCGTAGTCCTGCACAACCTTCCAATGTATTACATTTAAATGGTTTCAAAGTATTATTTGAATTTACATATTGAAAGGTTTCTGGTTTGCTCAGATAAATTATTCAATTTCTTTATTAGTCTGAATCGAAATGTTATTTTGCCTATTTGTCTTTTCCGTCTGGATAACACAGATGGTGAACAGTCTATTCGTAGTATCGACTTAATGACTGTCTCTTACCAACTGAATACTGTTGTGAATGGAGTTTGGCCGTTTTAAATGGTGTATATTATGAAATAAAATAAGCATGTTTTCTTCTTCAATCATCTTGTCGATTAATGACCACCCCTAGAGCATTGTGCATGACTACAACAGAAGACCCACATCTCCACCTTCAAAACAATCCTTGCTGCTTTGTTCTGCACTATCTGCATCCTCCTAATTTAACTTGCTGATGCATTTTCCCAGAACACAGAACAATAGTTCACCTGACTCCCAATGAATGCTTTGAGACGACCACGATAAGCAGCTGTCTAGCTGCACTCCTAGTTGTCTGGCTTCTGCCACTTCCTCAGGTTGTACTTCCTCCCCCATGCTTAATTGTATCCCATGCTGTGTTGGCCTTTTTCTGGTGGAACAGGCCAACATAACCTTGGTTTTCATGGGGTTCAGAACACGTTTGTTCCCCTGCAAACCCGCTCCCTGATATTTCCCAGCTCTACTTGTAGAGCTTGCTGTACCTGTTGTACCGATTGTATTGCTGTATGAATTGCAGTATCATCTGCAAATATAGTAGCTTGAGCTTCAAGGTCGTTGGTGTACTAAGTAAAGAAGTGGCCCAAGGCAGCTCCCCTGCAGTATGTCAGTTAGATATGACTGTATCCAATTCAATGCTGCCTCCTTAAAACCATAATGCATTCATTTTGTCAAAATGATTTCATGATCCACTAAATCAAATGCTGCACTGAAATCTAAAAATAGTACACCCACAAACCTGCCATTATCCATAGTATTGAGCCACTGGTCGGTCATGTCAACCAATGCAGTGGTAGTGGAATGGTTTGTGCGATAAGCATGCTGAGATCAGATCATTTTTCTCCATGACCTCCTATATTTGTCTCCTCACAATACCCTCCGATATCTTACTGAGTGAAGGGAGTAGACTGATTGGTCGACTATGGGCAGGAGTAATGGATTCTTTGCTGTCCTTCAGGATTGGACACAGTTTAGCATGCTTCCATACATTTGGAAATGTCCCCTTTTCCAGTGACCAACTAAATATGTATTTCAGTGGAGCTGCAATCTGGGAGCAGCACAGCGATGTAAAACATTATCCATAAGATCATAATCTGTGGATTTACCATCAGGTAATGACTTCAATAGGTTTAACACCACCTCTACTGACAGCATTTGTAGACTAAAAGGGCCGTTTTTTTGTGCTCATAATATGATCATCAATCCATTGGGCAATAGCTTGTTTGGAGGAATGGGTGTTTACATTATCGCTCAGTAAATACATTTTCTTTGTCAAAAAATCTTGTTCTGCCGTCAACCTCCACACTAGATGGACATGATGAAATAGATGTACCAAGTAAGCCCTTCACTGTATTCTATACCTTTTTTTGAATAATTTTTACAACAATAAAAGCATTTTTGTTCAAAAAATATGTCTTATGATTTCATTTAACTACATAATTGCGTAGTGTTCTATAATTCTGTTAATCAATTTCTAGTTTAAATTTGGCTGCTAAGACAATTTTCCATATTTCTTTGAGAAGATGCCTCACCCAGTGGATCATCAATCCATGGAGATGGGCGAGCCCCAACTGTACTCTTTCTGGCATTATGGTCCATTACCTCAGTGAGCAAATCAATAAAACATCCTGTAGCGTGATTTAAATCATCCTCTAGATAAATCAGCTCCCAGGGTACAGCAGCCAAATCATTTAGAAATAGCTCATGATTAAATGTCTTAACATTTCTCTTGACCACAAACCTTGGGGGTGTCTTTGCAACCTTGGTGTTCATGGTTATGGTCACAATATTATGGTCTGTCCAGCCCACTGGCATTGATCTGGCTTTTAAGCATTAAGCAAAGGTATATTACAGAAGATAAGATCCATGCACGTGTCCGAACTGTGACTTAGTTGATGATCTAGTAGTATCATTAACCTGTTGTTTCAAACCACAACTCCCGGCACATCTCATCAATTTAGTTCTATTTGAATTACTATGATCCTTCCAATTTATATTAAAATCATCCAAGATAAATACATCTATGTTACTATCTGTGGCCCGGTCAAACCCAGTGCATAAGTCATCCAGATAGGACACCTTAGAGCTAGGAGGTCTATACACACATCCTACCAATATGGGTGCCTCTATTTGACATACATTAAGGTCACCCCTCCTCTTAAAAGGTATATGATTCTGAATCTACAGAGCTACACCCCCACCATTCCTATTCCTGTCCTGATATAGTTGGATTAGAATGAGTCCCAATACAGTTGCCCGTTGATGTAAAGTTTATCCATCACCAAGGAGACTCGTTGGTTCAGGCAACGCTTTTCTTTCATGATGGGATTACGTTTTTTTCCCCTCCTTTTCATTGATCTCCGTGGGGGGGGGAGGGGTCATTCATTCCAAAATGTTTCTTGAGTTCTCTGCGTCTGCTCTTCGCCATTTCCTTTTTGCTTAAAATGTTCAAAACAGTTTGCCTTACCCATTCTATGGAGAAAGTGACATTACACACAACGTCAGTGGGCAGTTTCAGTTGAGTTGACCTCGGGTCTCGGACTGTGTCCTCACAGCTTCTGCCGTTGTCGTTCTCTGGTATCCCTGAAAAGATTAGATTGTCCCACATTGATCGACACTGTACATCAAGCAAGGTTTCGTTAAGTTGTTTGTTCTCCCTTTGCACCACCTCCACCTTGCCATGAAGAGTCTACAGTACCTTTCAGCGCATTGTTCTCTTTCCTTAGATCATCAATCTGGCGTTGGCTGAATTCTCGACTGGCACATAATGCATTGATGTCCTCTCGTAGTATATCCAATATATCAAGTTTGGCAAGCCTTTCATTGATGGATTTCAGCAAGTCAACATCCATATCTGTAAACCTCTCTCCACCCTCCTGATTTGCTGTCGTTAGACTCTAGTTCCGATTCTTCTCAGATATTTTTGATTGGACAAAACTGTTAAGAAAGCAAAGCAACTCTGGATCATTCATGCTGTTGGGTGGAGATATATACTGTACATGTGTGGGGGGTAAGGGGTAAAGACTGAGATGTCACTGTGGGAAAGTTTCAAATGACAACCTATTTTGTCCCAGGAATAAGGAATATAGGGTATAATTTGGGATGCAGTCTGAGGTTCTACTACACCCTGACCCCTGGTTGAACCCTATAGGAAATCACCTCTTCTGGAAAAGGTTGTTTACTATACTCTCTCCAATTCACTTTTCCCTCCTCCTCACCCCAACCTCCCCCTCCCCACCCCTTTATGACGGATACCAGCCCAGCTGTGGGGAGTCATAAAGTAAATGAGGTGTTGTTAGCCGATACCATGGACTGTGTCTCGGCATTGCTCCCGAGTGGCACAGCGGTCTAAAGCACTGCATCTCAGTGCGAGAGGTGTCAATACAGACTGGTTCGATTCCAGGCTGTATCACAACCGACCGTACGGTTGGGAGTCCCATACGGCGGCGCACAATTGGCCCAGCGTTGTCCGGGTTAAGGTTTGGCTGAGGTAGGCCATCTTTGTAAATAAGAATTTGTTCTTAACTGACTTGCCTAGTTAAATAAAAAAAAACAGAGAGGGGCTCTGGGCTTCCCGGCAGCGATGAGGCACAGCATCTGTGAACGATCGCCTCTCCCCATAAACACAGATTATAATTTTTATTAGCATATCTAGACTCTGGCTGAGTGAAGTGGATTATTTACTGCCCCCCACCCGCCTCCATTTCCCAGTGTCCACTGGGAATGGAAGAGAGATCACACTTACTTCCTGTGGAAAAACAACCTTATCTGATAGTTTATAGGTCAGTCAACGCTCGCTTATCAAATGCTGTGGTCAGAACATAGTACCGTTGAAATTCAGTTAGTGTTGAGGCTTCCATAGTGATGTTCAGTTAGTGTTGAGGCTTCCATAGTGAAGTTCAGTTATTGTTGAGTCTTCCATAGTGAGGTTCAGTTAGTGAGGTTTAGTTAGTGTTGAGGCTTCCATAGTGAGGTTCAGTTAGTGTTGAGGCTTCCATAGTGAGGTTCAGTTAGTGTTGAGGCTTCCATAGTGAAGTTCAGTTATTGTTGAGGCTTCCATAGTGAGGTTCAGTTAGTGTTGAGGCTTCCATAGTGAGGTTCAGTTATTGTTGAGGCTCCATAGTGAGGTTCAGTTAGTGTTGAGGCTTCCATAGTGAGGTTCAGTTAGTGTTGAGGCTTCCATAGTGAGGTTCAGTTAGTGTTGAGCCTTCCATAGTGAGGTTCAGTTAGTGTTGAGGCTTCCATAGTGAGGTTCAGTTAGTGTTGAGGCTTCCATAGTGAAATTCAGTTATTGTTGAGTCTTCCATAGTGAGGTTCAGTTAGTGAGGTTTAGTTAGTGTTGAGGCTTCCATAGTGAGGTTCAGTTAGTGTTGAGGCTTCCATAGTGAGGTTCAGTTAGTGTTGAGGCTTCCATAGTGAAGTTCAGTTATTGTTGAGGCTTCCATAGTGAGGTTCAGTTAGTGTTGAGGCTTCCATAGTGAGGTTCAGTTATTGTTGAGGCTCCATAGTGAGGTTCAGTTAGTGTTTGAGGCTTCCAATAGTGAGGTTCAGTTAGTGTTGAGGCTTCCATAGTGAGGTTCAGTTAGTGTTGAGGCTTCCATAGTGAAGTTCAGTTATTGTTGAGTCTTCCATAGTGAGGTTCAGTTAGTGAGGTTTAGTTAGTGTTGAGGCTTCCATAGTGAGGTTCAGTTAGTGTTGAGGCTTCCATAGTGAGGTTCAGTTAGTGTTGAGGCTTCCATAGTGAAGTTCAGTTATTGTTGAGGCTTCCATAGTGAGGTTCAGTTAGTGTTGAGGCTTCCATAGTGAGGTTCAGTTATTGTTGAGGCTCCATAGTGAGGTTCAGTTAGTGTTGAGGCTTCCATAGTGAGGTTCAGTTAGTGTTGAGGCTTCCATAGTGAGGTTCAGTTAGTGTTGAGCCTTCCATAGTGAGGTTCAGTTAGTGTTGAGGCTTCCATAGTGAGGTTCAGTTAGTGTTGAGGCTTCCATAGTGAGGTTCAGTTAGTGTTGAGGCTTCCATAGTGAGGTTCAGTTAGTGTTGAGGCTTCCATAGTGAAGTTCAGTTAGTGTTGAGGCTTCCATAGTGAGTTTCAGTTAGTGTTGAGGCTTCCATAGTGAGGTTCAGTTAGTGTTGAGGCTTCCATAGTGAGGTTCAGTTAGTGTTGATGCTTCCATAGTGAGGTTCAGTTAGTGTTGTAGCTTCATGGCTGCCTCTGTGTTCTTTATTAAGTTTGTCTGTCTGCAGGTCCCCAGGCAAATCAGATCGATTGGATCTCTGTGACCCCTCAGTGGTTTATCAATGACTGGGAAATGACAAGCCTGGTTAAATCACATCACTCTTTCTGCTCTGGACTCTACTAATACAGTCAGACATGCAGCGATACTGATACAGTTGCTGTGTGTGAGACACACCGGCTTCTCTGTGTGTGACTGTGTGTGTGTCCTCCCTAGTCAGCAGTTTGCCTGAAAAGCCATTTTGGTCCAGATGGTTCAGATCATTTTCAAGTGCTGCAAATCTAGAAGTGTCAAGTAAAAAGTTAACACTAAATATTTTTTATTTATTTTATTCTCTCTCCTTTTATCCAACCTAATTCTCTTCCCTCTCTTCCTGCCACCCACTCCCTCCCCCTCTTCTCTCTCCCGCTGTCTTTTTCTTTCCATCTCCCTCCTCTCTGCAGGCAGCATAGTGTACCTGGGGATGATGATGGGGGCATTCTTCTGGGGGGGTCTGTCGGACAAGGTGGGCCGTAAACAGTGTCTGCTTATCGCTATGTCGGTCAACGGCTTCTTCTCCTTCCTCTCCTCCTTCGTCCAGGGGTACGGCATGTTTCTCTTCTGCCGCATGCTCTCCGGCTTCGGGTGAGTGTTGTCTGATTTGTTCTGTTCTATTATATTCTATTATATTCTACTATTCTAAAATACTCTACTCTTCTCTACTGTACTCTACTCTGTTGTGTTCTTTTCTATTCCATTCTACTATACTATAATATACACTGTTCTATTCTATTCTACTCTATTACAGTCCTTTATAATGTGGCGTCCCACTGTCTTGAAAAACAGTTCATTTCCCTTCGCTCTTCCCGAACACCATTAAGTTCTACTAAATTGTTCTTGAATACTCTCCATCACCAATAGTCTTCCATGATGACATTGTGTTCTACTTGGTTGAGAGTCTCTCTATCTCTAAATCTCTATATATCTCTATATCTCTCTCTAAATCTCTATATATCTCTATATCTCTCTCTAAATCTCTATATATCTCTATATCTCTCTCTAAATCTCTATATATCTCTATATCTCTCTCTAGCTCTCTAAATCTCTATATATCTCCATATCTCTCTCTAAATCTCTATATCTCTCTATATCTCTATATCTCTCTCTAAATCTCTATATCTCTATATATTGCTATATTTATCTCTATATCTCTATCTCTCTCTACAGTATATCTCTCTATATCTCTCTCTATATATCTCTATATATTGCTATATCACTCTACAGTATATCTCTCTATATCCCTATCTCTCTCTATATCTCTCTAAATCTCTCTATTTCTCTATATCTCGATATCTCTCTCTATCTCCCTGTATCTCTATATGTCTCTATACAGATCTCTCTCTATCTCTTTATCTCTCTATATATCTATATCGCTCTATATCTCCCTATGTCTCTCTATAGCACCCCATGTCTCTCTATATCTCTCTATAGCTCTATATCTCTCTCTAGCTCTCTAAATCTCTATCTCTCTGTATATTTATCTAATCTCCATCTCTCTCTATGTCTCTCTATATCTGTCTATATCTCTCTATCTTTCTGTAACTCTATCTCTTTATATCTCTCTATATATCAATATCTCTATAAATCTCTCTAAATCTCTCTAAATCTATCTATCTATCTATCTATCTATCTATCTATCTATCTATCTATCTATCTATCTATCTATCTATCTATCTATCTATCGCTCTTTATCTCTCTGTCTCTCTATATCTCTATATATCGCTCTATATGTCTGTATCTCTATATCTCTCTCTATCTATCTCTCTATCTCGCTCTATCTATATATCTCTCTAAATCTCTATATCTCTCTATATCTCTCTAAATCTCTATATCTCTCTATATCTCTCTAAATATCTATATCTCTCTATATCTCTCTAAATCTCTATATCTCTCTCTCTGTTTCTCCCTCCCTTTCTCCCTGCCTCTACACTCATAGAAAAAAAGGTGATATCTAATACCTGAAAGGGTTCTTTGGCATTCCCCACAGGAGAACCCTTTTTGGTTCCAAGTAGAACTATTTTGAGGTCCATGTAGAACCCTTTCCATAGAGGTTTCTAACTGGAACATGTTACCAAAAAGGGTTATACCTGGAACCAAAAACAATTCCCCTATGGGGACAGCCGCAGAACCCTTTTGTAATCCTTTTCTCTAAGGGTGTAGTCCTCCAAAGTCAGAGAACAGGACAGGAGGTTATTCTAACTGTCTGGCATCAGCCCATCCCCTGAGTGAGAGACAGAGAGAAACACAAATGTTAACTAAACATTCACAGCAGACTAAATGTCCTTACGTTTCTGTTTTATGACTGATTAAAAGTTGGTTCATAGGTCACAAGTTTTTTTTTGTCCTCAGTAAATAAAAATAAAAAACATTGCTAAGATGTATTGGTCAAAACTGAAGTCACATTGTCAAAACTCTTCACACAGTCAGCGAAACAAAAGTGTATGTGGACCAAAATTCTACAATGACCACATTCTCCAAAATCCATGAACTCTGTTCTCATTCATACTTCACCACCTGCAAAACTATATGTTTGCAGCACATGTTTTCAAATGCTAACACACTGTTTCCAAAACTGTTAAAAACACATTCAAAACAGAATGATGGGAAATGTCGTGCATTTCTGCAGTAACTAGATTGAAACATATAGAACATCTCAGCAGAATATTGAATCATTCCGAACACAGCTGATTTCAGCTGAAAGCCGACCCATGTGTCCTGTTTTTAGTCTCGTTACCAAACAGACAAAAGAGGACGGCTTCGGAATGATTTAGCTTGGAAACATGGATCAAGGAAGACAGGTTTGTGGGAAAAGAAGAGTGGCAGGGAGAGGGAGACAGCGTGGAGGACAAAGGAGAGGAAGACCAAGAGCGGTGGTCACTGGTGAGATAAGGGCCACAATTATTGACCATGTTGTAAACCATGGTCTCTCTTTGAGAGAGGCCGGTTTAAGGGTGCAACCAAATCTGCAGCGCTCAACAGTTGCATCAATAGTACGAATTTTCTGGCAAAACAACAGGTGAGATGAGCATCCTTCAATGATAATTGAACTACATATTACAGTACAATACAGTATGTTCACATTTTTACATGTACTGACATTTTTAAATATATTGATTTGTTTAGTCTTTTTCAGTAGGATCCAAAGGTTGCCTCCCACAAGAGGGAGAGGCAGAATATTATCAGAAGTGCAGGAAATTGCCATTGTTGACATGGTAAATGGCACCAATAAATTAAAACTGTGGGAAATTCGGGACAGAGTGCTGGCAGGCAGACAATATCACTGTTGGGAATGTGAATACGGTCAGCACAACGACAATTTCGAGAGTCCTAGAGAAACATACAATAAGGAGGAAGCAGTTGTACTCTGCACCCTTTGAGAGAAACAGTGAACATGTGAAAGAACTCTGGTATCAATATGTCCAGGTAAGATGTCTGTTCAATAACCAAACAGGGCACATACCCAGCTATGCATAATGTAAAGTACTGTAAATCTGTGTATTTACTGTATTTTAGAGAGTAATGGAGATGACAGTATGTGCAGTTTGCCTGGCTTTCATCTTTGTGGATGAAGCTGGATTCAACCTGGCAAAAACACGCCGCAGGGTAAGAAATGTGATTGGACAGAGAGCAACCGTGGATGTCCCAGGCCAGAGAGGTGCTAACATCACCATGTGTGCAGCACTGTCCAATGATCGTTTGCTGTTACACAAACCACTCATTGGCCCCTACAATTCAGAGAGGCTCATTTATTTTCTGGATGACCTGCATAATTGGCTTGTGCCAGCGGAGGAGAGAGGGGCAAGAAACTATCCCCCACAACGAAGGTAGGGGAATGTGGCATTCCACCACTCTGCTGCAGTCAGACTGATTTGCTGCACATCCCAGGACGTCAGTACTATTCCTGCCTCCACACTCCCCCCTTTCTAAACCCCATAGAGGAGTTTTTCTCTGCGTGGAGGTGGAAGGTTTATGACCACCATCCACATGACCAGATGTCCTCACTGGACTTGAATAAATACTGATTTATGTGAAAATCATTCAAACTTCAAAGATAAGTGTTTTTTAGGTCAGTGTGTTGCATGCTTTCTGAGTGAGAATGGTTGTCAGTGTTATGGTTGAACAAGCTTATTTTGAGACTTGTATGAAGTGTTTTGGTGGTTTGAGTGAGTTTTGGAGGTGAGATTAGTTGTTTGGCCACGACGCATGTTGGTAATGCAGACTGAAGAGTTTAGAAAAAATGGCTTCAGTATTGACCGGTGCTTGTTAGCGATTGAAAAAACTGTAAACAAGAAAATGGAGACATTGATACAAAGTACAGACTTTTGCAAAATGGAAAGAAAGTCTGCAAAAATATGAATAACCAGATATATAGAGACTTTGACAGAATATATGCCCTTTGCTCTTGGCTAATACACTCTCTGCACGATTAGCTGGTGATTGTTGCACATGATTATTCATAGCCTGTCCTGGCTCTCCGGTGGGTTTACATTGAAAGTAACTGTAATTGAATCCGAGACAGCACTGTTTCAACCTCAGGGGATTCATAAATCATAGGACTGTTTCTAAAGCAGGTTTTCACTTGGACAGAGAAACACAATAGATTTACACTCAGCTGTGTGTGTGTGTGAGTGCATGTGTGTGTGTAAGCCTGTGTGGGTTGTGTGCACGTGTGTGTTCGTGCGTGTGTATCATAGACTTCACCTTACTGCAGCTCCACTCTACCAGACCTACTTATCGTCAACATGTTCTGATTCAATACCTGTCTTTTATTTCCATGTTGATTTAAAGACTCTTCTCATCTCTTAAATAGCCACCAGCTGGTGGTTTCCACTACTTGTCAGAGGAATGGTATCTACTACCATTTGCCTAGAATTGCTACACATACAGGTAGCTTATACTCACTTCCACTCTATTCTCAATAAGACAGAGAAGAAAGTAACTGTCACGATCGTCGAAATGATTGGACCAAAGCGCAGCGTGCGTAGAGTTCCACATATTTTTTATTAAACAAAACTCGCCAAACAAAACTAGTACAACCGAAACGTGCCGCTACTGGTGTGCACACAGGCAACCAACTGTAGACAAGATCCCACAAAACACAATGGGGAAAATGGCTACCTAAATATGATCCAACAATCAGAGACAACGATAAACAGCTGTCTCTGATTGGGAACCATGCCAGGCCAACATAAATCATTAATCACCCAGATGACCCACCCTAGTCACTAACCAACAGAGAATAAACAGCTCTCAGGGCGCGACAGTAACTTTCAGGTTCACAAGACAAGTCTCCATTTGTTCCCTTCCCGAACAAACCCATCAGTAGAGACCCTAACAACAAAAGCAGCAGAAATAGACAGATAAACAGTGGTGGAAAAAGTACCCAATGATACTTCAGGAAAAATCGATATATACCTTACAATAGAAAATGACTCACGTAAAAGTGAGTCACCAAGTAAAATACGACTTGAGTAAAGGTATTTGGTTTTAAATATACTTAAGTATCAAAAGTAAATTTAATTTTGTCGTGGTAATTATTTTAATGAAAGGAGAGACTTTTAGAATTCTTCAAAACAATTATTTAATTACTGCAGTAATGGAGCTCGTCAACGACCCACCCGTAGGTGATTCGTGGAGAGCCCAACCACCAGGACTAAGCCACAGCATTTTTTTTTTTTATTTTTTTTTTATTTTACCTTTATTTAACCAGGCAAGTCAGTTAAGAACAAATTCTTATTTTCAATGACGGCCTGGGAACAGTGGGTTAACTGCCTGTTCAGGGGCAGAACGACAGATTTGTACCTTGTCAGCTCGGGGGTTTGAACTCGCAACCTTCCGGTTACTAGTCCAACGCTCTAACCACTAGGCTACCCTGCCGCCCCATTTATAACAAAGTCCTGGATGTTCGTGACAAACAACTGAGGTGTGGAATGGGTCAAAAGGTTAGCATTTCTATGAAAGAAATGAGTAATTCACAGTAGACAGTATCTGCTGTGAAGACTGTTCTAAATGTAAGGAAACCAGGATTTGGCCCCCCAAAATGAGGTTCCTCTCAACCCGAGCCATCTCTCCCTGGTACCTTCCATTATACAAACACCAATTCAACATGCTTCAAGAGGGCCACCATTGGCCCTGTTCCCAAGAAAGCTAAGGTAACTGACCTAAATGACTATCGCCCCGTAGCACTCAATTCCGTCATCATGAAGTGCTTTGAGAGACTAGTCAAGGACCATATCACCTCCACCCTACCTGACACCCTAGACCCACTCCAATTTGCTTACCGCCCCAATAGGTCCACAGACGACGCAATCTCAATCACACTGCACACTGCCCTAAACCATCTGGACAAGAGGAATACCTAGGTAAGAATGCTGTTAATCGACTACAGCACAGCATTTAACAACATAGTACCCTCCAAACTCGTCATTAAGCTCGAGACCCTGGGTCTCAACCCCGCAACTGGTCCCTGGACTTCCTGACGGGCCGTCCCCAGGTGGTGAGGGTAGGAAACAACATCTCCACCCTGCTGATCCTCAACACTGGGGCCCCACAAGGGTGCGTTCTCAGCCCTCTCCTGTACTCCCTGTTCACACATGACTGTGTGGCCATGCATGCCTCCAACTCAATCATCAAGTTTGCAGACGACACTACAGTGGTAGGCTTGATTACCAACAACGACGAGACGGCCTACAGAGAGGAGGTTAGGGCCCTTGCAGTGTGGTGTCAGGAAAATAACCTCACACTCAATGTCAACAAAACAAAGGAGATTATTGTGGACTTCAGGAAACAGCAGAGGGAGCAGCCCCCTATCTACAATGACGGGACAGTAGTGGAGAAGGTGTAAAGTTTTAAGTTCCTCGGCGTACACATCAAGGACCAACTGAAATGGTCCACCCACACAGACAGCGTGATGAAGAAGGGGCAGCACCGCCTCTTCAACCTCAGGAGACTGAAGAAATTCAGCTTGTCACCAAAAACACTCACAAACTTTTACAGATGCACAATCGAGAGCATCCTGTCGGGCTGTATCACCACCTGGTGCGGCAACTGCTCCGCCCACAACTGTAAGGCCAACCAGAGGATAGTGAGGTCCGCACAACGCATCACCGGGGGCAAACTACCTGCCCTCCAGGACACCTACACCACCTGATGTCACAGGAAGGCCAAAAAGATCATCAAGGACAACAACCACCCGAGCCACTGCCTGTTCACCCCGCTATCATCCAGAAGGCGAGGTCAGTACAGGTGCATCGAAGCTGGGACCGAGAGACTGAAAAACAGCTTCTATCTCAAGGCCATTAGACTGTTAAACAGCCATCACTAACATTGAGTGGCGGCTGCCAACACACTGACTCAATCTCTAGCCACTTTAATAATTACAAATGGGATGTAATACATGTATCACTAGCCACTTTAAACAATGCCACTTTATATAATGTTTACATACCCTACATTACTCATCTCATATGTATATACTGTACTCTATACCATCTACTGCATCTTGCCTATGCCGTTCGGCCATCGCTCATCCATATATTGTTATGTACATATTCATTCCATTACACTTGTGTGTAAGAGGTAGTTGTTCTGAAATTGTTAGATGACTTGTTAGATATTACTCCTTGGTCGGAATTAGAAGTGCAAGCATTTTGCTACACTCGCATTGACATCTGCTAACCATGTGTATGTGACCAATACAATTTTATTTTATTTGATTTGAATTGCATGCTAAGTCAGACTGGAGTCATCTTCCTCACATTATTTGAATGTGGCTCCTTAGGTTTATCACCTAAGGCATCATAAATCAGTTGCCAGAGTTAAATCTCAGAAGCTCCTCTCAGTTCACACAGATGCAATAGAGTTCTAAGAACCCCATTCTGTTGCATAAAACAACCATTCGACGCAATAACAGCATTATAACATAATCTTGTAATTTCACCACCACAATATACTTAAGTATCAAATGTCAAAGTAAAAGTATAAATCATTTAAAATGTATTATATTAAGCAAACCAGACTCTACTATTTTGTTTATTTTATTTTTGATACACTCCGACACTCAGACATCATTTACAAACAAAGCATGTGTTTAGTGAGTCCTCCAGATCAGAGGCAGTAGGGATGACCAGGGATGTTCTAGTGATAAATGTGGGAATTAGGCAATTGTCCTGTCCTGCTCAGCATTAATCATTTGGGTATCAGGGAAAATGTATGGAGTAAAATTGACATTATTTTCTTTAGGAATGTAGTGAAGTAAAAGTCAAAGTTGTTAAAAATATGAATAGTAAAGTAAATTACAGATACCCCAAAAATGACTTAAGTAGTACTTTACAGTAGTTTTACCTAAGTACTTTACACCTCTGCGGATAAATAGTCATCTAGTTTGATGTCTGTCGTACTGTGTTGCCAATGGGACCAGATGAAAGGCTGTGTGGCTGCTAACTGCTGGTTCCTCTGATGGCCTATTGATTTTGTCATCCACCAGATCTCGCTCTCTCTCTCTCTTGCTTGCTCGCACTCGTCTGTCTGTCTGTCTGTCTGTCTGTCTGTCAGTCTGTCTGTCTGTCTGTCTGTCTGTCTGTCTGTCTGTCTGTCTGTCTGTCTGTCTATTGCTCTCTCTCTATTGCTCTCTCTAACTCTTTATTTCTCTTGTTCTGTCTTTCTGTTTCTCTCTCCAGGCTCAGTCCCATTGCGTTAGATGAGAGTAGCCATGTTTCCCGAACTGCTCACACAAACACACATACAACACCAATGACCGGACAAAAAGGACAAAAGGGGCACTCCAAAAATGGACCCTATGTTTTGCGGTTAATTTGTCCATATAGTGCTGACTATATTTCCCATATCCCCGTGCAGGATTGGTGGGGCTGTGCCCATCGTGTTCCCCTACTTTGCTGAGTTCCTGGCAAGGGAGAAGAGAGGAGAGCACCTGAGCTGGCTCTGCATGTTCTGGATGATAGGAGGGATCTACGCCTCGGCCATGGCTTGGCTCATCATACCACACTACGGTGAGTGACTGACAGCCCTGTCCTCCTATCAGGTACAGGATTATCTGAGTGACTCACTTAGTTCTCCAATAATAACCGTTCTACGACAAGTTACATTTGTCACGTGATTGACATTAGCAACTTAGGCCTGAACGGGCTTCAACCCGTATCCTAGAATGGACAAGTATATTTAACAGCAACCAAAGCGAGAGAAGAGGGAAGAAAGAGAGAACGAGAGGGGATTAGAGAAAGAAAGGACAGAATAGAGGAGAGAGGGCCAACAGTTAGAAAAGAGAAGGAGAGACGGAGAGGAATGAAAAGAGGAAAAGGAAGGAAAGAAAAAGCAAGAGAGAAGGAGAAGTGGATAAGTGAAGATGATTTATGTGGGCGGTGTCAGGGATATTTAAAGGGTGAAGGAAAAACTGAGCGAGGGAGGGAGGGACAGAGGGTGATCGATAAAGAAAAGCAGAGTGGGAGAGACAGGGGGAGAGAGAGAGAGTAGGGACGAGGGAGAACGTGAACAGGAAAAAGAAAGACTGATGAATTGAGAGAAAGGGAGAGCAAATGAAGGATAGAGACGAAGGAGGGGGGGGGGGTGATTGAAGAGGTGTGGGGAATGCATGGTGGTGTATGCAATGTAGTGTGGGTGTAGGCAGGTGTAGAATTATCAGTGAAGTCATTGATTTACTATAAAAGACTGTTGAGTGCAGAAGATAAAAAAGCACTCGACATAAAACACACAACATGTTTTCACACACACACACGCACCACACACCGTTAACACCTTTGTCTCTCTGTGTGAAGCAGCTGTGTGTGTGTGTGTGTGTGTGTGTGTGTGTGTGTGTGTGTGTGTGTGTGTGTGTGTGTGTGTGTGTGTGTGTGTGTGTGTGTGTGTGGTGTGTGTGTGTGTGTGTGTGTGTGTGTGTGTGTGTGTGTGTGTGTGTGTGTGTGTGTGTGTGTGTGTGTGAAGCAGCCGTGTGTGTGTGTCATAGGTTCTGCCGCAGTGGACTCTTCATTGACTGCTGCTGGCCAGAGGCTGCAGGACTCCTCTTCCTGGAAAACCTCAGTGTCTGTGTGTGTGTTTGCATTGTGTGTTTGCTGAATTAAGTTGAGGGGGGTGGCGTAACCTCACAGCCGTAATGTTTTGTATGTGAAGTGTGTCTGTGAGGAGCTGTGCATGTCTGTGGTTACTGTATACTGTACACTCAAATGGCAAATCTAATCAGGGTTTATTTGTCATGTACACAGATTAGCAGATGTTAAAGGAGTAGTTCACTATTTTACAACATGATGTTAGATGGTTCCTGACCCTGGAGGTAGTTTATGAGCAAGGAGAAACTGTAATCCATGGTTCACTTTTCTCTAAAGTGACGGTGGGCATGTTATCTTAAAAACATATATCATTTCCAAACCACCTGAAGTCAACTCCATATTTGGTTTGATGATACCTAAAGGTGATTTAGCCGTTTAAAAAAATATATATATATATTTTTACATGTACCCATCACTTCCATAGATTTTTAGCTAGCGGTGGCTAAAGTTAGCTGAAGTCTGTCATGGCTGTTGAAAGAAAAGCTGAAACTCCCCGCTCCCCAATATTAGAAACAGGTCAATTTAACTCTCCCAATAATATAATATGATGAGTTTGATTGGAAAAACATCCCCACTGTAAAGTGCCAGGCAGCTAATGGCTTTATGTGGCTTTGCACCACAGTGACTCAGTTTCTAATTTTATGAGGAGGCAGCCTGCCCAATGTATTGCTTTGGTCTGCAGTAACAGTTCAACAGCGTGCACTACTCTCTCTCTCTCTTTGTGGTGTTTGCTGAGGAGAGGTAGCACAGCTATATTCATGAGCGCTACAATGTATAAATGTTTTGAGAGTTTCAAACGAGTAAAAGTTCATGAACATTTCAGAAATTTATTCCTATGTTGTTGTTTAACTAGCAAACTACTGCTGATGAGATAAGATTGTGTAAAAAACGTTTTTATACCGAGTTACCCAATGCAAAGTTGGCTATTTTTGCTAGGCTAACATTAGCTAGCTAAGCTAGCTCCAAAGCACAGATAGAAGACTGAGCCAGATGTTTCACTTGATGTATAAATCTGAAGCATCTGGCCAGAATTTCCACTCATCACCAAATTTGGTGATGAGAGGAATCCCAGTGGCCAGCAGTGGGAGAAGGTGGAGCGAGATGGATTTTGCCCGACATTCTGCAAATTTTCTCATCTATGAAACATTTGATCTCAATACATCTCAATACATCTCAATACAAAAAAATGCAATTTTTTAGAAAGAGTGAAAGGGCGAATTGGTTTATTGCACGTATGTACATCACAGAGTAGGTGTTCCAAAGACAAAAAAAACGTGATTACATGCTAGAAGATGGCAATATGATCTCGCTAGCTCGTGTTTGGCTCTGCCCACCTCTTTGCTTGTTCTGCCCACTGTGATTAATTTGCTCCCGTTGGAAATGACAGGCTGTGGTCTATCTTGGCTTGGTAATACAACATTTTTGACCAAAGCCAGCACAGTATCTGGAGCTTCCCCTTTGCCTTTTCAATTGCAGTTTCAGATAAGCAGCAGTAGATCATAGTTGATCATATGATTATGGCTGGGTTCAAAGTGAGTGAGAGAGAGCAATATAGTGAGTGAGAGATAGAGAGAGAGAGCACCGTCCATGTTGAAGCAGGGAGAAGATGAACAGGTTATCAAGTGAGAATTTTGAGTTATAAAGCCCTATCAGTTCAATTCCTCCTCTTTACTGACAGTACAGGGGGGTCAGGGACAGTTAGTAGAGGGAGATCCCTGCCCATGTTGAGGCACAGGGAGAGAAATAACAGGTCATCAGGTGAGAATTTGGAATTTTAGTTATAAGGCAGTCTGGTAAAGCATGTTGCACAGCAATTTAAGTTGCACACAGGATTGGAACTATCGGTTCAACTCCTCATCTTTGCTGACTCTAGCCCACGTGCCATACCAAATGTTGTTGCCTACATTCTGATTTCATTTGGTTTCATTTGATTGCCTTACGGAGGGAATAACTACACTGTTTGTATTCGGCCATGTTTCCATGTCTAACAGTGCAATACTAATACAAAAAATATACAGTACCAGTCAAAAGATTGGACACACCTACTCATTCAAGGGTTTTTCTTTTTTTGTACTATTTTCTACATTGTAGAATAATAGTGAAAACATCAAAACTATGGAAAAACACATATGGAATCATGTAGTAACCAAAAAAGTATTAAACAAGTCCAAATATATTTTTATATTTGAGATTCTTCAAAGTAGCCACAATTTTCCTGGATGACAGCTTTGCACACTCTTGGCATTCTCTCAATCAGTTTCATGGAATGCATTTCAATTAACAGGTGTGCCTTATTAAGAGTTAATTTGTGGAATTTCTTTCCTTCTTTAGCCGTTTGAGCCAATCAGTTGGGTTGTGACAAGGTAGGGGTGGAACACAGACAATAGCCCTATTTTGTAAAAGACTCCAGATTATGGAACAGAACAGCTCAAATAAGCAAAGAGAAATGACAGTCCATCATTACTTTAAGACATGAAGGTCAGTCAATCCGAAACAAGTGGGGTCGCAAAAACCATCAATCACTATGATGAAACTGGCTCTCATGAGGACCGCCACAGGAAAGGAAGACCCGGAGTAACCTGCAGAGGATAAGTTCATGAGAGACACATCTCAACATCAACTGTTCAGAGAACACTGCGTGAATCAGGACCCCATGGTCGAATTGCTTTAAAGAAACCACTACTAAAGGACACCAATAAGAAAAAGCTAATTGTTTGGGCCAAGAACCACGAGCAATGGACATTAGACCGATGAAAATCTGTCCTTTGGTCTGTTGGGTCCAAATTTGAGATTATTGGATCCAACCGCCGTGTCTTTGTGAGACGCAGAGTAGGTGAACGGATGATCACTGCATGTGTGGTTCCCACCGTGAAGCATGGAGGAGGAGGTGTGATGACGCTTTGCTGTTGATACACACTGTGATTTATTTAGAATTCAAGGCACACGTAACCAGAATGGCTACCACAGCATTCTGCAGCGATATGCCATCCTATCTGGTTTGCGCTTAGTGGGACTATTATTTGTTTTTCAACAGGACAATGACCCAACACACATCCAGGCTGTGTAAGGGCTATTTGACCAAGAATGAGAGTGATGCATCAGATGACCTGGTCTCCACAATCATCCGACCTCAACCCTATTGAGATGGTTTGGGATGAGTTGGACCACAGAGTGAAGGAAAAGCAGCCAACAATGCTCAGCATATGTGGGAACTCCTTCAAGACTGTTGGAAAAGCATTCCAGGTGAAGCTGGTTGAGAGAATGCCAAGAGAGTGCAAAACTGTCATCAAAGCAAATGGTGGCTATTTTGAAGAATCTAAAATCTAAAATCTATTTTGATTTGTTTAATACTTTTTTGGTTACTAAATGATTCCATGATTCAATGTTATTTCATAGTTTTGATCTCTTCACTATTATTTTACAACGTAGAAAATAGTAAAAATAAAGAAAAACCCGTGAATGAGTAAGTGTGTCTAAAATGTTGACTGATACTGTAGATATATTTATAATTACATATTCATAATAATAATAATAGAAGAAGAAGAGACAAGAAATGAAGACATATCAGAATGAGCAGAGTCTGGAACATAATTGCTGTACGTGGTGTGTACATACAGTATGGACAACATTAAAGCGAGTAATAAATAAGTAAAACATTTTTGAGATCAAATAAAATGTCAATAGGATAATGTGCATAAATGCTAATCTTATCTGTATCTAACTACTAGAAATGATTTGTGTCTACCCATGTGTTTGTGTCAACAGTAAGCGTGTCTGCGTGTGGGAGAGTTGCTGTATGCCTCTGTGTTTTTGTGTATCTGCATGGGTGTTTATGTCGTGACGCAATGTTCCCTCTAAACTGCCTGTGTGCGCTTGCGCGCAGCTCCCCTGGGACTGCTGTGCGGAATAAATTTTCCCCATTAGTTAACACTATCAACTTTTCCCTTTACTGTGGGAATTGTGATCGAATCAATGCAATATTAGCCACTTTCAATGCAACATACCGAAACAAAACAAGCTATGCAAGAGATTTTGATGTAGGCAGAACACGTCAGAGTAGGACTATATTGCATTGACAGGCACGACTCAGGCCCTTACTCCTCACAGACCAGTGCGCCATAACCAATCAGAGCTGCAGTTGGCCTATATGCAAATAGACCATTGCCATAAAATGATCTGTGCCATTTACTTTGAACTGGACTGTGTTTACAGCATGAGCGGTTGTGAGTAGATGCGCTTGTTTTGAGATCAAAACGAGAGTCATATCCTTTGCTAGTTAGTGAGTTATTAGACCAGTTAAAGATCATTTGTAGTCAGCAATGGGGTAGTGATTGCTTCTTACAAGAGCACAATTTGTCTGCATTTCTAGACATGAAAAGATAGTCATGTAAAGAGCTTTTTTGTTTGTTTTAAAAGGCCAATGTTGTGTTTTGAGACAGGCTTGAAAAAGCTAAGTAGCCAGTAGGCAGAGGGTAGCATCATTTGCCTGATTCTCTGTTATAATGCTATGGGAATAATGATGCATTTTTTTGTTTTGTAAAGTTGTTTCTTGCGTCAAACAACACAATAACATTTCAGTCACCTCCTTGTCTGAAGGACAAGTGGAGAAACAAGGTTAATGTCAAGCCCTGCATGTTTTTTCAGAAGTCTCATGGAATGTAGACCTTCATTGAACACCACACATTGGCTGCTACTGTAGGCTGAATGATAGAACAACTATTTCCACGATAAAATGCATTTTCTCCATTGTTTTTGATGGTAGGCCACTCTGGTACAGGTCTACATCATGATCAAATAGCCACAGTAGCCTACCTGACCACTGTTAAAACTAACTGAAGGGCCTCCCAAGTGGCGCAGCAATCTAAGGCACTGCATCGCAGTGCTAGAGGCGTTTCTACAGACCTGGATTCGATCCCAGGCAGTGTCACAACCGGACGTGATCGGGAGTCCCATAGGCCGGAACACAATTGGCCCAGTGTCATCCGGGTTTTGGGAGGGTTTGGCCGGTCGTGCTTTACTTGGCT